>NC_080077.1:76657553-76792589 GCF_949987535.1 Balaenoptera acutorostrata | reverse complement strand
TAGTATTTATTGATTTTGAGTTGATTTTTGTTTATAGTATAAGATAGTAGTCCAGTTTCATTCTTTTGCATGTGGCTGTCCAGTTTTCCCAACACTATTTATTGAAGAAACTATCCTTTCTCCATTATATATTCTTGGCTTCTGTGTTGTAAATTAATTGACCATATACATGTGGGCTTATTTTTGGGCTCTCTCTTCTGTTCCATTGATCTGTCTGCTTTTATGCCAATACCATACTGTTTTGATTGCTATGGTTTTGAATATAGTTTGAAATTGGGAAGTATGATGCTTCCAACTTTGTTCTTCTTTCTCAAGGTTACTTTGGCTATTAGGCATCTTTTGTGGTTCCAGTACAAATTTTAGGATCGTTTGTTCTAGTTCTGTGAAAAATGTCATTGGAATTTTGATAGGGATTGCACTGAATCTATACGTTCCTTTGCATAGTATTGACATTTTAAGAGTATTGATTCTTCCAATTCATGAGCACAGAATATATTTCCATTTATTTGTGTCTTTACTTCATCAGTTCCTTATAGTTTTCAGTGTATAGATCTTTTACCTCCTTGTTTAAATTTATTCCTAGGTATTTTTTTTTGATGCAACTGTAAATGGAATTGTTTGCTTAATTTCTCTTTCTGATAGTTCCTTATTAGTGTATAGAAATGTAACTTATTTTTGTGTATTGATTTTGTTTCCTGTAACCTTACTACATTTATTATTTCTAACAGTTATTTGCTAGACTCTTTAGGGTTTTCTATATATAATATGTCATCTGCAAATAGAGATATTTTTACTTCTTCCATTCCAATTTGGTTGTCTTTTATTTCTTTTTCTTGCCCAACTGATCTGGTTAGGGCTTCCAATATTATGTTGAATAAAAGCAGTAAGAGTAGGCATCCTTGTCTTGTTCCTGACCTTAAAGGAAAAGTTTTAAGTGTTTCACTGTTGAGTATGATGTTAGTTGTGGGCTTCTCATATATGGCCTTTATTATGTTGAGGTATATTCCCTCTAAACCCCCTCTGTTGAGAGCTCTTTATCATAAATGGATGTTGAATTTTGTCAAATGCTTTTTTCTGAATCTATTGAGATGCTCATATGGTTTTTATTCTTCATCTTGTTTATATAGTGCATCGTATTGATTGATTTGTGGATGTTGAACCATCCTTGAATCACTGGAATGAATCCCACTTGATCATGGTGTATGATGCTTTTAATATATTGTTCAATTCAGTTTGCTAATATTTTGTTGAGAATGTTTGCATCTATGTTTATCAGGGATATTGACCTGTAATTTTTTTTTCTATAGTGTCCTTGTCTGGCTTTGGTAATACTGGCCTGGTAAAATGAGTTTGGAAGTGTTCCTTCCTCTTCTATTTTTTGGAAGAGTTTGAGAAGGATTGGCATTAATTATTCTTTAGAAGTTTGGTAGAAATCACCAGTGAAGCCATCTGGTCATGGACTTTTGTCTGTTGGGAGGTTTTTGATTGCTGATCCAACCTCTTTATTAGTAATTGGTCTGTTTAGATTTTCTATTTCTTCATGCTTCAGTCTCAGTAGGTTGTATGTTTCCAGGAATGTATTTATTTTCTCTAGGTTGTCCAATTTGTTGGTGTATTTTTTGAATTCTATGTAGTGGACCTAACTGTAATCGATAAACCTTCTAAAGGCTATAGATTCATCAATCACTGAACAAATGTTTGGTGAGTATCTACTACCCTTCACGTACTGTGCCAGGTGTTATGGTTATATAGTATCTGTCCTCATGAAGTCCTCAGCCCAACTGGGCAGACATAATACATATAATCATGTAATACTACAAATATCAATTCCTATAATAAGATTATTGTAGAAGATGTGCAATGTGTCAGGCCAATATAGGGGGTAAAACAATTAATTCTCTCAAAGGTCTTAAGAAGTTTCATAGAGAAAGCAATGTTTGTTGAGACTTGACAGAGTTTGTGAATAAGAGGAAAATCATCCTGAAGGATGTGGAATTCACAAATGTGAAGATGTAAAAGTTTGTGGTTAGTTTAAAGAATGAGTTATTAGGTGTGGTTAGAGAGTAGGCTGATGTGTTTGTATGTGGGTGTACGTGTGTGTGTGTGTGTGTGTGTGTGTGTGTGTGAGAGAGAGAGAGAGAGAGAGAGAGAGCAAAAGTGAGAGAGAGAGAGAGAGAGAGAGAGAGAGGGCAAAGCCTGGGAATCAGAAAGGAGGATGATGTTACAGGGAAATAGAAGTTTGGGGTCTTTCTTGTCAAACTGAGAATTTGTTTTTTGGTTTATGAATCAGAGATAGAAAACATGTTCCAATCTTTATGTCAACTTTAGTTCGGCTGCTTAAACTACTATGTTGAGAAGAATACTGAATCTACACCTGAGATCATCAGGAAAAGTGACATGAAGTATTAGAAATATGCACATGAACTTGGGAGGTGTGATGATTAATTTTATGTGTCAACTTGGCTGGGCTGTGATGCCCAGATACGTGATCAAACAGTATTCTGGATATTTCTATAAGGTTGTTTTGGATGAGATTAACATTTGAAAGAAAACTTTTTAAAATTCCTCACAAGGCTAATACTCTCTCCTCCTGTATTAGTCAGGGTTCTCCAGAGAAACAGAATCAATAGGATGTGTATATATGGATTTATTTTACAGAGGCTGTGGTGGCTGGTTGTGAAAGCTGGCAAGTCCAAAATCTGCTGAGTGGACCAGTAGGCTGGAGACTCAGGGACGAGCCAAAGCTGCAGTTCAAGTCCAAAGACCATCAGCTGTAGAATTCCCTCTTGCTCAGGGGAGGTCAGTCTTTTATTCCATTCAGGTTTTTAACTGACTGGATGAGGCCCACCCACATTATGGAGGGCAATCTGCTTTACTCAAAGTCTACAGATTTAAAGTGTCACATAAATAGCCACTGCCGCAAGTCTTCTGGAAAAAGTAAGTTTGGGTGGGAAGAGAAATTCTAAAAAATCATGTTGGCTCTACCTTGAAAATATATGCAACTTCCAACCACTTCTCAGCCTTTTTGCAGGTACACTCTGGGGCAGATCGTCATCCTCTCTCTTCTGGATACTGCAGTAGCCCCCTACTCATCCCTCTTCTTCTTGCCTTGCTCCTCTACTGACTATTCTCAAAACTGCAACAGGAGACACTTCGGAAACAAACAAGATCAATTTGCTATTCTGCTCAAAATCTTCAAAGGCTCCCAACCTGAGCAGAAGCCAACATCGTCACAGTGGTCTACAAGACTGTACAGGGTCTGCCCCTATCCCATTTACTCTCTGACTTTATGTACTTGCTCTAATCACACTGGCCTCTACCATTCTACAGGCCCACCTGGCACAAATTAGGACTTTTCACACTAATTTCAGGCAGAGGGAGGGCCACTCCCTCTGCCTGAAATACTCTGCCCAGAGAGTCATAGGGCTCACTCCCTCAACCCTTGCAAGTCTTGAAGTAAATGCCACCTTCTCAATGAGGACTACCTTACCCGCCCTATTGAAAATGGCAGCCCTTCACTCCCCACTTACCTTTTTTGTTTCTTTCTGTTTCAACAGCAGTTAAGAATGTTATAGGTGCTCATTTACTATTTGCTGAATGAATACACACTACACCTTTAACTTGACCGTTTTCCAAAGGCTTGAATCCACTGCCTGGTCAAGGACCCTTAAGGGGCCACAGTCTTACCACCAGCTAAGACTTCAGTTTTGTCACTACTGCTTAAGTTTGGACACAGGAGCAATTGACTTTTTCACCCCTGTAAGGGTGCAAATTATGGGATTCCCAGTCAAGACAATTTGGAGCCATAGGTAGGGAAGTTCTCCTTTAGCAAAGAAGAAAATCTTCTGTGTGTCTATTTCTGCTTGATGAGTATCTAAATTCAGTTTCAATGTCTCTCTCTATTTTAAGACTTCTCTGAAAGTATCATGTAGCTGACAACACCTTCTCACATTCTGAATTTACCATACTTTTCCCCTTACGTCTGGCTTCAGTCCATAGGTGGTATGCCTTCCAAGGGGATAGCCTGTCTATGTTTTACTATTACATTACAGTGGTCACTGTCTGTCTAGACTACAGAATCTGCACCACCTATTACCCAACTGCCTCTTCTATGCCACTGCCACATTTTAGTTTTTATTATTGTAGCATTCCATTACCAGTACCAAATCCTACCACATAGTTAGGAATGTTTGGCTGCATAAAAAAAAAAAAAAAAAAAAAAAAAAAAAACTGGCTTAAACAAAATACAAGTTTATTCATCTCTCATGCAACATAAGAGATGGAGACATCTTTCAGCACTCAGCTCCAACAACTGAAAGCATCGACTTCATTCTTATGGTTCAAGCAATATGCTAAAGCTCCAACAATATCCTCCTTTTTCCGGGTAGTGGATAAAGGAAAGGGGCATGAAAAAAGCAATCTTATCTTTAACAAGATTTCTAGGAATTCACAGGCAACACTTATCCTTACTTCTCATTGACTAAATAGGTCACCTGGCCATTCCCAGATTCAAGGAAAGCTGTGAGAAGGAGTCTTTTATCATAAAGGAAATAGGTTTCGCTAAAAATCAGGATTCTCGCTTCTAACAAAGAAGGATAGAATGGATATTGGAACAACTAGCAAACTCTGCCATGAAAATTAACCCATTAACCTTCCAAGAGAGGAAGATAAAGACTTGAATCTCGAAGGCTCTCCAAGCATTACTGCATATCATCCTATAAGTTTGA
This sequence comes from Balaenoptera acutorostrata, assembly GCF_949987535.1. NCBI lineage: Eukaryota > Metazoa > Chordata > Mammalia > Artiodactyla > Balaenopteridae > Balaenoptera > Balaenoptera acutorostrata. Next base: position 76,787,862 of record NC_080077.1, on the reverse strand, counting down.
GAATTATCTATCCTACAGTATACACTTAGCCTCAGAGCATGCTGCAAAAAGACCAAAATCCAAATGAGACCCGACATCCAGCTGGACCTACCTCTCCCATCCATCACAGAGCATACTATTGTTCATGCCAAACAAAGTGTTCAGACAGATTAGCAAAGCTCTTGTTCACCTGAACTAAAACATGAGGAATACGACATATAGTGTTAAAACACCACTCTTGACACAGTTCCCACTTTCCATTCCAACTTAGGAAAAAATGCTAAGCATCATGTTCTTTGCCTTTGGTTAAATATCATACCCTCCTGAAATATTGAAAGGAATGAGTATAAACAAACGTTAAACCAAAAAAATAAAATTAAGATCTCTAAAGTGGTTACAGTTTCAAAATATGAACTAAACACATTATTTGAAAAACTATGCTGTGGAATTAAGGAGAATTGGCAGAAATGTTTTAATTAGCTCTTTTGTTACACTTCATGAAGCTAAACCCAACTTGTATTTAAGAATCAAAAGTAATTGCATGGAAAAAAAAAACAAAACAAAACAAGAGAAAGAAAAGAAATTCCAAGAGTCAAATAATTTATTTACAGAGAATCCTATCAATCAGAATGGACCACCTTTCTGACAGCTGATAAATGCAAAGCTGTGATGCTGGGCCACAGTCTACGTGCCCTCAGTTGGCTTTCCTTAGGCTAAGCAGAGTGTTGCTTAAGGCTGAGGTTCCCTTGCCAGTGGTCATGTTCCAGCTGAATATTCATTACAGTTTAAAGGCAACCCACTTAGAGGAAATGAGATGGGCTCCACAAAGGCAGGCAAGCCTTATAGGGATAAATGAGTCCAAACTTTGTAGCTTTCACTTATTATTTCAACTCAAGAAGACAAACAAACCTACAGCTTTCTGCCCAGGAGCGTTTCTAATTGCCAAGGAGAAAACTAGTACCATAAGCTCAGTGGAGAAGAAGCTGTAATACCCAATGAAACTTTTAAAAAAGAAGGAAAAAAAATTCTAGGAACAGACTATCACCTCCTTTGAATCTTGACACTGGACAAAATCTAAACATTGTGAGAGAGTAATTTGGAGAAAAAATTCAAAAATTTTTGAATTTCAAAAATAATAGTTCAGATCTGCGTCGCGGCGCGGGGGACGTCAGGCCGGCGGCGCGTCCACGGATAAGGGTTGGGGGAGCAGTTTTCAGGGTCTGGAGGAAAAGGAAGCTTGGGGGTCGCAGAGAGAGGGTCCGGGAAGCTCGTGGCAAGAGGCTCTCAAGACTAAAGAACTTGTCTGAAGTTAAGGAACTTCTGGAGAGAGAGGCTTAAAATTTGGATGCATACCGTTTCTTTAAAAGATTCACGGATGATAGAGAAGATGGCGGAAGAGTAAGACGCGGAGATCACATTCCTTCCCACAGATACAGTAGAAATACACCTACACGTGGAACTGCTCCTACAGAACACCCACTGAACGCTGGCAGAAAACGTCCGACCTCCAAAAAGGCAAGAAACTCCCCCCGTACTTGGGTAGGGCAAAAGAAAAAAGAAATAACAGAGACAAAAGAATAGGGACGGCACCTGCACCAGTGGGAGGGAGCCGTGAAGGAGGAAAGGTTTCCACGCACTAGGAGCCCCTTCGCGGGCGGAGACTGCGGGGGGCGGAGGGGGGAAGCTTCAGAGCCACGGAGGAGAGCGCAGCCACAGAGGTGCGGAGGGCAAAGCGGAGAGGTTCCCGCACAGAGGCTCGGCGCCGAGCAGCACTCACCAGCCCGAGAGGCTTGTCTGCTCACCCGCCGGGGCGGGCGGGGCTGGGAGCTGAGGCTCCGGCTTCGGTCGGATCGCAGGGAGAGGACTGGGGCTGGCAGCGTGAACACAGCCTGAAGGGGTTAGCGCACCACAGCTAGCCGGGAGGGAGTCCGGGGAAAAAGTCTGCAGCTGCCGAAGAGGCAAGAGACTTTTTCTTGCCTCTTTGTTTCGCGGCGGGCAAGGAGAGGGGATTCAGAGCGCCGCCTAAACGAACTCCAGAGAAGGGCGCGAGCCGCGGCTATCAGCGCGGATCCCACAGCAACAGGGGCGCAGAGGGAAAATCGGAGAGACTCCCGCACAGAGGCTCGGCGCCGAGCGGCGCTCACCAGCCCGAGAGGCTTGTCTGCTCCCCCGCCGGGGCGGGCGGGGCTGGGAGCTGAGGCTCAGGCTGCGGTCGGATCGCAGGGAGAGGACTGGGGCTGGCGGCGTGAACACAGCCTGAAGGGGTTGGCGCACCACAGCTAGCCGGGAGGGAGACCGGGAAAAGGTCTGCAGCTGCCGAAGAGGCAAGAGACTTTTTCTTGCCTCTTTGTTTCGCTGCGCGCAAGGAGAGGGGATTCAGAGCGCCGCCTAAACGAACTCCAGAGAAGGGCGCAAGCCACGGCGATCAGCGCGGACCCCAGAGACGGGCGTGAGACGCTGGGGCTGCTGCTGCCGCCTCCAAAAAGCCTGTGTGTGGGCACAGGTCGCTCTCCACGCCTCCCCTCCCGGGAGCCTGTGCAGCCCGCCACTGCCAGGGTCCCAGGATACGGGGACAACATCCCCGGGAGAACGCACTGCGCGCCTCGAGCTGGTGCAACGTCACGCCGGCCTCGGCCGCCGCAGGCTCGCCCCGCCTCCTCCGTACCGCTCCCTCCCCGCGGCCTGGGTGAGCCAGAGACCCCGAAGCAGCTGCTCCTTTAACCCCGTCCTGTCTGGGCGGGGAACAGACGCCCTCAGGCGACCTACACGCAGAGGCGGGTCCAAATCCAAAGCTGAACCCCAGGAGCTGTGCGAACAGGGAAGAGAAGGGGAAATCTCTCCCAGCAGCCTCAGGAGCAGCGGATTAAAGCTCCACAAACAACTTGATGTGTCTGCATCTGCTGAATACCTGAATAGACAATGAATCATCCCAAATTCAGGAGGTGGACTTTGGGAGCAGGATATATTAATTTTTCCCCTTTTCCTTTTTTTTGTGAGTGTATATGTATATGCTTCTGGGTGAGATTTTGTCTGTATAGCTTTGCTTTACAATAGCTTTATTTTACTTCACTATATTATAGCCTCTTTCTTTCTTTCTTTCTTTCTATTTTTTCTCACTTTTACTCTGAGCCGTGTGGACGAAAGGCTCTTGGTGCTCCAGCCAGGCATCAGGGCCGTGCCTCTGAGGTGGGAGAGCCAACTTCAGAACACTGGTCCACAAGAGACCTCCCAGCTCCACGTAATACCAAACGGCAAAAATCTCCCAGAGATCTCCATCTCAACATCAAGACCCAGCTTCACTCAACGACCAGCAAGCTACAGTGCTGGACATCCTATGCCAAACAACTAGCTAGACAGGAACAAAACCCCATCCATTGGCAGAGAGGCTGCCTAAAATCATAATAAGGCCACAGACACCACAAAATACACCACCAGACGTGGACGTGCCCACCAGAAAGACAAGATCTAGCCTCATCCACCAGAACTCAGGCATTAGTTCCCTCCACCAGGAAGCCTACACAACCCACTGAACCAACCTTAGCCACTGGGGACAGATACCAAAAAGAACGGGAACTACGAACCTGCAGCCTGTGAAAAGGAGACCCCAAACACAGTAAGATAGGCAAAATGAGACGACAGAAAAACACACAGCAGATGAAGGAGCAGGCTCACAACACACTGGACTTAACAAATGAAGAGGAAATAGGTAGTCTACCTGAAAAAGAATTCAGAATAATGATAGTAAGGATGATCCAAAATCTTGGAAATAGAATAGACAAAATGCAAGAAACATTTAACAAGGATGTAGAAGAACTAAAGAGGAACCAAGCAATGATGAAGAACACAATAAATGAAATCAAAAATACCCTAGATGGGATCAATAGTAGAATTACTGAGGCAGAAGAAAGGATAAGTGACCTGGAAGATAAAATGGTGGAAATAACTACTACAGAGCAGGATAAAGAAAAAAGAATGAAAAGAACTGAGGACAGTCTCAGGGACCTCTGGGACAACATTAAACGTGCCAACATTCGAATTATAGGGGTACCAGAAGAAGAAGAGAAAAAGAAAGGGACTGAGAAAATTTTTGAAGAGATTATAGTTGAAAACTTCCCTAATATGGGAAAGGAAATAGGTAATCAAGTCCTGGAAGCACAGAGAGTCCCATACAGGATAAACCCAAGGAGGAACACGCCAAGACACATATTAATCAAACTGTCAAAAATTAAATATAAGGAAAACATATTAAAGGCAGCAAGGGAAAAAAACCAAATAACACACAAGGGAATCCCCATAAGGTTAACATCTGATCTCTCAGCAGAAACTCTGCAAGCCAGAAGGGAGTGGCAGGATATACTTAAAGTCATGAAGGAGAAAAACCTACAACCAAGATTACTCTACCCAGCAAGGATCTCATTCAGATGTGATGGAGAAATTAAAACCTTTACAGACAAGCAAAAGCTGAGAGAGTTCAGCACCACCAAACCAGCTTTACAACAAATGCTAAAGGAAATTCTCTAGGCAAGAAACACAAGAGAAGGAAAACACCTACAATAACAAACCCAATACATTTAAGAAAATGGGAATAGGAACATACATATCGATAATTACCTTGAATGTAAATGGATTAAATGCTCCCACCAAAAGACACAGGCTGGCTGAATGGATACAAAAACAAGACCCATACATATGCTGTCTACAAGAGACCCACTTCAGACCTAGGGACACATACAGACTGAAAGTGAGGGGATGGAAAAAGATATTCCATGCAAATGGAAATCAAAAGAAAGCTGGAGTAGCAATTCTCATATCAGACAAAATAGACTTTAAAATAAAGACTATTACAAGAGACAAAGAAGGACACTATATAATGATCAAGGGATCGATCCAAGAGGAAGGTATAACAATTGTAAATATTTATGCACCCAACATAGGAGCACCTCAATACATAAGGCAAATACTAACAGCCATGAAAGGGGAAATTGACAGCAACACAATCATAGTAGGGGACTTTAACACCCCACTTTCACCAATGGACAGATCATCCAAAATGAAAATAAATAAGGAAACACAAGCTTTAAATGATACATTAAACAAGATGGACTTAATTGATATTTATAGGACATTCCACCCAAAAACAACAGAATACACATTTTTCTCAAGTGCTCATGGAACATTCTCCAGGATAGATCATATCTTGGGTCACAAATCAAGCCTTGGTAAATTTAAGAAAATTGAAATCGTATCAAGTATCTTTTCCGACCACAACGCTATGAGACTAGATATCAATTACAGGAAAAGATCTGTAAAAAATACAAACACATGGAGGCTACACAATACATTACTTAATAACGAAGTGATTACTGAAGAAATCAAAGGGGAAATCAAAAAATACCTAGAAACAAATGACAATGGAGACACGACGACCCAAAACCTATGGGACGCAGCAAAAGCAGTGCTAAGAGGGAAGTTTATAGCAATACAAGCCTACCTCAAGAAACAGGAAACATCTCGAATAAACAACCTAACCTTGCACCTAAAGCAATTAGAGAAAGAAGAACAAAAAAACCCCAAAGCCAGCAGAAGGAAAGAAATTATAAAGATCAGGTCAGAAATAAATGAAAAAGAAATGAAGGAAACAATAGCAAAAATCAATGAAGCTAAAAGCTGGTTCTTTGAGAAGATAAACAAAATTGATAAACCATTAGCCAGACTCATCAAGAGAAAAAGGGAGAAGACTCAGATCAATAGAATTAGAAATGAAAAAGGAGAAGTAACCACTGACACTGCAGAAATACAAAAGATCATGAGAGATTACTACAAGCAACTCTATGCCAATAAAATGGACAACCTGGAAGAAATGGACAGATTCTTAGAAATGCACAAACTGCCGAGACTGAACCAGGAAGAAATAGAAAATATGAACAGACCAATCACAAGCACTGAAATTGAAACTGTGATTAAAAACCTTCCAACAAACAAAAGCCCAGGACCAGATGGCTTCACAGGCGAATTCTATCAAACATTTAGAGAAGAGCTAACACCTATCCTTCTCAAACTCTTCCAAAATATTGCAGAGGGAGGAACACTCCCCAACTCATTCTACGAGGCCACCATCACCCTGATACCAAAACCAGACAAAGATGTCACAAAGAAAGAAAACTACAGGCCAATATCACTGATGAACATAGATGCAAAAATCCTCAACAAAATACTAGCAAACAGAATCCAACAGCACATTAAAAGGATCATACACCATGATCAAGTGGGGTTTATCCCAGGAATGCAAGGATTCTTCAATATACGCAAATCAATCAATGTGATACACCATATTAACAAATTGAAGGAGAAAAACCATATGATCATCTCAATAGATGCAGAGAAAGCTTTTGACAAAATTCAACACCCATTTATGATAAAAGCCCTGCAGAAAGTAGGCATAGAGGGAACTTTCCTCAACATAATAAAGGCCATATATGACAAACCCACAGCCAACATTGTCCTCAATGGTGAAAAACTGAAACCATTTCCACTAAGATCAGGAACAAGACAAGGTTGCCCACTCTCACCACTATTATTCAACATAGTTCTGGAAGTCCTAGCCACAGCAATCAGAGAAGACAAAGAAATAAAAGGAATCCAAATCGGAAAAGAAGAAGTAAAGCTGTCACTATTTGCAGATGACATGATACTATACATAGAGAATCCTAAAGATGCTACCAGAAAACTCCTAGAGCTAATCAATGAATTTGGTAAAGTAGCAGGATACAAAATTAATGCACAGAAATCTCTTGCATTTCTATACACTAATGATGAAAAATCTGAAAGTGAAATTAAGAAAACACTCCCATTTACCATTGCAACAAAAAGAATAAAATATCTAGGAATAAACCTACCTAAGGAGACAAAAGACCTGTATGCAGAAAATTATAAGACACTGATGAAAGAAATTAAAGATGATACAAATAGATGGAGAGATATACCATGTTCCTGGATTGGAAGAATCAACATTGTGAAAATGTCTCTACTACCCAAAGCAATCTACAGATTCAATGCAATCCCTATCAAACTACCACTGGCATTTTTCACAGAACTAGAACAAAAAATTTCACAATTTGTATGGAAACACAAAAGACCCCGAATAGCCAAAGCAATCTTGAGAACGAAAAATGGAGCTGGGGGAATCAGGCTCCCTGACTTCAGACTATATTACAAAGCTTCAGTAATCAAGACAGTTTGGTATTGGCACAAAAACAGAAATATAGATCAATGGAACAGGATAGAAAGCCCAGAGATAAACCCACACACATATGGTCAACTTATCTTTGATAAAGGAGGCAAGCATATACAGTGGAGAAAAGACAGCCTCTTCAATAAGTGGTGCTGGGAAAATTGGACAGGAACATGTAAAAGTATGAAATTAGAACACTCCCTGACACCATGCACAAAAATAAACTCAAAATGGATTAAAGACCTAAGTGTAAGGGCAGACACTATCAAACTCTTAGAGGAAAACATAGGCAGAACACTCTATGACATACATCACAGCAAGATTCTTTTTGACCCAGCTCCCAGAGAAATGGAAATAAGAACACAAATAAACAAATGGGACCTAATGAAACTGAAAAGCTTTTGCACAGCAAAGGAAACCATAAACAAGACCAAAAGACAACCCTCAGAATGGGAGAAAATATTTGCAAATGAAGCAACTGACAAAGGATTAATCTCCAAGATTTACAAGCAGCTCATGCAGCTCAATAACAAAAAAACGAACAACCCAATCCAAAAATGGGCAGAAGATCTAAATAGACATTTCTCCAAAGAAGATATACAGATGGCCTACAGACACATGAAAGAATGCTCAACATCATTAATCATTAGAGAAATGCAAATCAAAACTACAATGAGATATCATCTCACACCGGTCAGAATGGCCATCATCAAAAAATCTAGAAACAATAAATGCTGGAGAGGGTGTGGAGGAAAGGGAACACTCTTGCACTGTTGGTGGGAATGTAAATTGATACAGCCACTATGGAGAACAGTATGGAGGTTCCTTAAAAAACTACAAATAGAACTACCATACGACCCAGCAATCCCACTACTGGGCATATACCCTGAGAAAACCATAGGTCAAAAAGAGTCATGTACCAAAATGTTCATTGCAGCTCTATTTACAATAGCCAGGACATGGAAGCAACCTAAATGTCCATCGACAGATGAATGGATAAAGAAGATGTGGCACATATATACAATGGAATATTACTCAGCCATAAAAAGAAATGAAATGGAGGTATTTGTAATGAGGTGGATGGAGTTAGAGTCTGTCATACAGAGTGAAGTAAGTCAGAAAGAGAAAAACAAATACAGTATGCTAACACATATATATGGAATCTAAGGGAAAAAAAAAAAAAAAAAGGCCATGAAGAACCTAGTGGCAAGACGGGAATAAAGACACAGACCTACTAGAGAATGGACTTGAGGATATGGGGAGGGGGTGGGGTGAGATGTGACAGGGTAAGAGAGTGTCATGGACATATATACACTACCAAATGTAAAATAGATAGCTAGTGGGAAGCAGCCGCATAGCACAGGGAGATCAGCTCGGTGCTTTGTGACCACCTAGAGGGGTGGGATGGGGAGGGTGGGAGGGAGGGAGATGCAAGAGGGAAGAGAAATGGGAACATATTGTATATGTATAACAGATTCACTTTGTTATAAAGCAGATGCTAACACACTATTGTAAGGCAATTATACTTCAATAAAGATGTTTGAAAAAAAAAAATAATAATAGTTCAAAAACAATTCAACTCCCATTGTGACAAATTTCAATAATGAAAGGCAGAAACTTCCAATGTGTATACCATACTAGAGGAGGGCTAAATTTTTTTCATGGTCAAAAATACACTCTTAAGCACAGAGGATTTTTAGGGCAGTATTTGTGTTACCATGTTCCTTTTATGAAGAAAATGTTTTTAAAACAGAAAACCCAAACCTATAAAGGGGAAAACACTGACACACTTAGTACATATTTATGTTATGGCAAATGTTTACAAATGACAGACTGGAAAAATACATGCCATATAACTGACAGACAGACAAAAGGTTAATATGTCTAATGTAATAAAAGATCCTAGAAATTATTAAGAAACAATAAGCCCAGGAATAAGCAGAAAATATGAACAAACCCATCAAAGAAGAGGAATTCAAATCATCTGTAAACATGAGTATGGACTCTCTGTCCTACTCCCCCTCCCACATAGGTCCAACCCTTTGGAGAAAAGGTGAAAGTCAACCGCAGCCTAGCCAGGAAAAATTATATATGGCATCAGGAGAGTTAGTTTCTGTCTTTTCCCAATCCATGGTTCCTTTGAGGTAGCAAAGTCTATAAAAAGTACGTGGATATCCTATGGTATTTATCACCTACACTGCCCAGACGAGAGTTACCAAGAAAAACAACAGACCAGTAGCTCTAAGAAATCTTCTCTCAAGAGTGTGGGCTAAATTTAATCCTTTAATATAGATTCAAATTCTATTTTCCCCACTTGTGTGAGGTAAAGTCCCATTAAATTTCTCCTGAGCTCTCACCCCAACCAAAGTAGAACTAGTAAACCACATATGACCCCACCTGCACTTTGGACCCAGTTCTCTGCAAAAATATATCTACTTCCAGACAACCGAGACAATACCACATGTGATATCCCATAATACTGCCAAGTGTCAATTCCATCTTTTAAAATGATTATAGGTTTATTTCAATTTTCTATTTATTCTTGAGTCTATTTTGACACATTTTAGAAGATGATCTAAGTTTTCAAATTTTTTCTACATTAAAGTTTTTGTTGCATATTATGTAACATCTCCAGTATATTTAGTTATTTCCTATTTTTATTCCAAGTGTTTTTAATTGTGTTTGCCCTGATCAACGTTGCCAGAGTTCTTTAACTGGTGTAATTAGTCTTTTCAATAAACTGATGTTTGCTTTGTTGATCCTTTTTAGTGTATATTTTCATCTACTTCATAAATGCCTGATTCTTATTATGTCCTTCTTTCTACTTTGTGTATTTTAAATATTTTTTACCTTTTCTGTATTTATGATGGGCTAGCCAATTCTTAAAGATAGCCAAGAACCCAAGAAGGAGCATGCCCTTGATATGCAGACGAAACAGCCCAGAGCCACACCTCCTCCATCTGGCTCTTACACCCCAGAGGCAATATTCCTCTGCCTTTATCATCCAGGGCCAGAAACCACTCAACCAGGGACCGCTCCTAAAGCCCAAAGCCCTTCCAAAATTATTCAAATAGCTCATCCTAAACTGTTCACTCTGCCTTACCTGCCTTTTCCATGGAAACCCCAATAAAGTCAGTGGCCTAAATCTTCCCCTGGCTTTTGCGTCCTGATCATCTTGGAATCTTTCCCATGTGGTCCCGCATGTGCAGTGCCTCCTCTCTAGGATCTGTGAGTAAAATAAACTCGTTTTCTCTCAAACCTCTCCTCTTGTAGCCACACCTGACTATCTCATAAAAGACTACAAAATGATTTAGGTTCATTTTAATTTTAATTTTTTCAAATTATTGAGATATACCTTTAGCTTTTCAAGATTTAGATTTTATCATCTTGTCATGTAAGCATCTAAAGCTATATGTTTCCCTCTAACCAAGAGTTCAATTGCATTCCACAAGCTTTTATATGTAATAATTTATTTATCATTTACTTCTTAGTATTCTCTAGCTTTTATTATAAAGTTTTCTTTAATCCATTAATCATTTAGAATTGGATTTTTTTGTTTGTTTCAAATATACAAGACTATGATTTCGAGGCTGTATAATATTGGGACATTCGTATTTGTTCTTTGACAGACTTACTTTATAACCTAATATATGGTTAATTTTCATAACTGTTGTATGAATACATAAAAAGAAATTATGGTCTAACTGATGGGTGCAGAGTTCTATAAATGCTCTTTAAAGAAAGCTCATTATTATTCAAATCTTCTGTATTCTTTCCAATATTTGGTCTTCCTGATCTATCAGTTACTTAGAGAGATGTGTTAAAATCTCCCACTATGGGGCTTCCCTGGTGGCGCAGTGGTTGAGAATCTGCCTGCTAATGCGGGAAACACGGGTTCGAGCCCTGGTCTGGGAAGATCCCACATGCCGCGGAGCAACTAGGCCCGTGAGCCACAACTACTGAGCCTGCGCGTCTGGAGCCTGTGCTCCGCAACAAGAGAGGCCACAATAGTGAGAGGCCCGCGCACCGCGATGAAGAGTGGCCCCCACTTGCCACAACTGGAGAAAGCCATAGCACAAAAACGAAGACCCAACATAGCAATCAATCAGTCAATAAAGAAATCTTAAAAAAAAAAAAAAAAAAAAATCTCCCACTATGACAGTGGATTTGTCAAACATCTCTTTTTAATTCCAGTTTTGTTAATTTTCACTTTATTTGAGATTAATATTATTAGCTGCATGCAAGTTTGGTTGTTATATCTTCCTGATAAATTAAAACACTTTTACATTTTGTAGCTCTAATAATGCTTTTGCTTTCCTGATTATTTTGTTTAATATTAAAGGATCCATATGAGCTTCTTTGGTGAGTGTATGACTGCTATATATTTTTCTATTCTTTATAGCCAATATTTCTATATCCCATGTTTTATTTGCAATCCCATGTTTTACTTGCAAATAATGAATAGCAGAAATATACTTTTGTTGAATCTGAAAAGTCTCCAAATTTAATTGGTAAGTTTAATTTATTTACATTTTTGAGATTGTTAATATTCTTGTATTAGACTGATTTTTAGAATTAGGATTGTATTTTACACTGGACTATTTCATTTATGCTTCTTTCTTTCTTCTTGTTTGCCTTCCTCTAAATTTTCCTCTAATAAGTAGGAAAGATACACTCTATATTATTCTATTAAATATTATATTTCTATTCCTTTGGTACTTAGTTTTAATATTTAAGATAAATTAAAACAAATTGTGATGTTTATCTATATATCTACCCTCTTCTTAAACAATACATGGGCTTTAGAATGTTTAAATTTTGTTGTCACCCTCCCAATTTACGTTATCCCTGCCCAGCATTTTAATTATATAATAACTATTTTATTACCCATATGAGACATTTTCATTGTTTTTATATGTATGTATAAGCATATATATGTAAACATATACAATTATTAGTTTATTAATTTAGATCTACCCATTTAATTAGATTTGCCCATTTGTCTATCATTTCTGCTTGAGTCTCATACCTTCCTTTTAGATAACTTTCTTCCCTCCTCTTGAGTTGTGGTTGAACCTGATACATAAATCAGGTTTGACATTTATTTCCTCTCATCACTTTTACAATATTATTTTAATGTCTTCTATCTTTATTGGTGTTGTTAAGAAATTTGATATGACACTAATTATCTTTCCTTTAAAATTACATTGATTTTTTTTTTTTTTCTTAGTGCTTTTAAGATCGTCTCTTTGCCTTTGTTGTTTGGCAGTTTCCTCAGATGATTTGCAATTTTGGATCATGAGTTCATGTTTAGCTGTGCTCTATCTGTGGGAATCTTGCAAGACCTGGTTTGTGTATCCAACAAGGGAAGATTTGTTTTTGCTTCTGTCAAGATATCCAGGACGCTAGAAACCCAGAGGATAGTTTTAGGTTAGTTTCTTAGAATGAGTTTCCTAAACCATGAAGGAAATATAAATTCAATCACTGAAACTATATCAGGGTAGACCACTGGTTACTATTTCTAAAGGGAGACTTTTTTTCACCAGTGCTCAGGCTTAGATTATTAAATTCCTTTGCCATCTCTTTTAATAGGCACTTTTTTTCCTGCTCCTCTAAGCTCTCACTGAGTATGTGTCTCATTTCCATTGCCCACCTTTCCCACAGGACTAACTCCTTGTTGGCTACCCTAATGTGGCTAATAAAACACAAGCTGCTAAAAGGCAAGTGCCCTAAGATCAGTTGCAGATTCAGCATCAGCTACCACCTTCATAAAAGATCCCATAGAGAGAGAGAGAGGGTACATAACCCACACTTGGCAATTGAGAGTTCTTGTATAGTTTTTTTTTTTTTACTTAGAACTGAGGAAGTTCCTGCACTAGTGGTAGGAACAGTAAACCAGGAAGCTTTGAAGCAATTGACATCCATGTTCTGCTTCATGTAGATTAGGCTGGTTTTTCTGTTTCATGTAGAGTAGCCTGGTATTTCTGCTTCACGTAGATGAGGCTGGTCTTTCAAAGGAGAGAACAAGACTAAGGTGCAGAGTGATGCAGAGACAAGAAGTTGTAACAGATATCCTGAGAAGTGAAGTTCCTGCTTCTACTTGCTCTTGACTCTCAGATGATCCAGTTGTATCTCTACCTGTCTCACAATTCATTAATTCTCTTCCTTTAATTGTTTCTTTCAATTGCTAAAGAACCAAGTACCATTCTAATAAACTTTTCTTCGGCGTAAAGTAGTTCAGGTTATGTTTCTGACATTCGCAATCAAAGGAGTCATGACTAATCCACAATTATTTTGTTTTACATATCTTTTCTTTTTCATATCCTACAAAGCCGACCTACTGCATGACAACAATGAATTAAAATGACTTGAATAAGACGGGCACATTAGCTCCACCCAGACCTGAAAATTTAACTCTTGGTTTGGTACCACACTACTTTCAGTTGATGCTGCTAATATGTTCCAACTATCAGGATCAAAAGGAACAAAGCAACTCAAGAACTGATTCAGAATAGTCTCAACCCCTCAGTGGACCAAAAATTATGCTCTCTTCCACCACAAAATTCACATGCTTCCCTAGGAGCCCTGAGAATCAACCTGGATATGATACAGATGTTCAGGTACTAATCTGAACTGTCTGAATATCCAAAATTTTTCCTGAAGTCTCTGGAGAGGAAAGATCTCATAGTTACAGGAAGAAAAGAGAACACATAGTTAAATCGATGACTAAGTGCACACAAACAAAGAAGAGTGGAAGTCTGAGGCAATTGATCAGGTAATTTATGCTCAAATTTGATATTGTATAAAAATACCTTTGGGGCTTCCCTGGTGGCACAGTGGTTGAGAGTCTGCCTGCCAATGCAGGGGACACGGGTTCGAGCCCTGGTCTGGGAAGATCCCACATGCTGCGGAGCAACTGGGCCCGTGAGCCACAATTACTGAGCCTGCGCGTCTGGAGCCTGTGCTCCGCAACAAGAGAGGCCGCGATAGTGAGAGGCCCGCGCACCGCGATGAAGAGTGGCCCCCGCTCGCCGCAACTAGAGAAAGCCCTCGCACAGAAACGAAGACCCAACACAGCAAAAATAAATTAATTAATTAAAAAAAAAAACCTTTGGGCCCCAAATTAGCCATGTTGCCTGTCATTAATGATCAGATCTTTGGCATTGCTTTTCCCCTCTTGGATGCACAGAATCAATGCACTGGGCCGCTGGTTAGAATGGAGCTAGGGGTATAAAAATTAAATCTTCATGCTATCTTGCAAGTTGGCTCTCACATAGTGAACATACAATAATGAAGGCCTTATTCTCATCACTTCTTTCCATGCTTAAACTCTAATTTATACAAATGCATCCTTGTCTAGTAGTCCTCTACAGACTTATTCTCACTCTAAATATTAAGAGCAAGGTTTGTGTCCTATATAAATATATTATTACTTCACTAAATTTTGAAAAGCAAAGAAGCAATCAATATGAAAGCCAAAATGCATCATTTTAAAAAACTGTTTTAAGCTTTCATATGCTAACATTTTAATTTAAATCCCAGATTATGTATTTCAAGATAAAGTGTACCCATTCTTAACCCATTACCCTTTCACCTCCTTTCTTAAACTTCAGAATTTATCTATTTGTTCTTTTGGAAAACATAAATCTTCCAGGAAATCCACTCACTGGTTATTTTTGTCCTTGGTCTTTGAGAAATGGGTTCCTTCCCAGTGGAAGCTTCTAAAGGGATTTTCCTGAAGGAACCACACCGCAATGGAGTGGCTGTCCAGGCAATTATTCTAGGAAAACTATCCTGGCAAGTTGGCCAGACAAGATGAAATTGGATAATTTTCTTTAAACCCTAAAGAGAAGAATAAGGCACTTGGGAATAAAAAGGGATGAGGTGCCAAATAGAAAATCCCACCACAGAGGAAAGAGTGTTTGAGGACCAAAGCAGAAGACAAAGAACGATGCCTCCACTGGACCAGGAGCTTTGTCCTGTTTTCTCTGTGGTCCTCCTTGCAGTTGCAACCTTGTTTTTCGGTGTAAATTAAAAATAACCCAAATGAATAAATAAATAAATGCCCTTCACAGATGATGCTGTGCCCATTAGTCGAGCATTAAAAGTCCACTTTTAAGGTGATATATTTGACCCACTGAAAATAATACACCACTGGAACTAGTGAAGTCTACTTTTGTAATCAGCAAAACTTCTTGGCTTAGTCCTTCAATATTTTATCAGCATGCTGAGAAATAGTTCCTTTAACTGGAATCCTTGCCATGATGGGTTTTTTAAATTTGGAAAACAACTTTAATTCCCATGAGGAATTATCATTGAGAATTATAACTGTTATTAGCGCTGAGAGAGGCTGCAAAACCCCTTCTCATTTTGCAAGTAAGAAAACTAAGATCTAGAAAGGTGTTCAGATTCACTCAGCTGGTTAGTGGCAGGGTCACAGCCAGACACAAGTGTTCATGATTCATAGCCCACTGTTCTAACCAACCAATCACTAACCAGTATTCTGTTATGTAGGATATAAATATAATAATGATGCATGCAGATACAAATGTAAGTTATTTCCATAAGGAAAACAGAGTTGAATTCATGAATTGCAAATTGTGTCATCCTTTCTCCGTGGAAAGTGTTGATAAATTTGGCTTACCTTAAATTTTACCAATTCAGTGCTTTCACTATATTTTATTTTTTCTATTCAAACATTACAGTCAAAATATCTGATCATAATAAATAAAGAAATTAATTCCACTTTTACATTGTCCACAGGCGTACTACAGTCATTCTAACAGCTATGAAAAGTAGACAGTAAACTAATTCCCAAAGTTAATCTTAATAAATTCAGGTTGACAATGAAACAGATCACAGAGCATAATATTATGTACTGCAACCCTACAATATATATTCCTAACTCACTCCTCAACTTGTGAAGTAGGTTTTTATTGCTATTGTTTTTCCTAAATTAATATCACTTCTAAGAAGATCTAAATGGGAAGAAATTTCAGGTTAGCCTCCATATAAAATATGTGTCTGAATTCTGTGGTTGAACAAGGAGAAATAATACTGATGTTAATCTAAGTGACAAAAAATAACAAGAAAATCAGAATTGATTGAAATGGCATATTTGGGTGTTTTTCACAGTTACTAATGAAAAACATACTGTATTTGTGTAAACAATATACTCAAAAAGTTGGCCTTAAACTTTAGACATGTAGCAAATGAGAAATTTCCCTGGAAATGGTAAACATTTGAATAACAGCTCAAAAGCTGCTGAATGTAAAACGTGAAACTGAAAATAAAGCAGGCAATGAGGAAATCTGAGTGTGAGGCACGAGGGACAGCAAAATTGAAACCACAGCTTTTGCACTCAAGTTGCCTCATGTCTAGTTAGCAGGCACAAATGTAAATGTAACCCACATGTTGGCTGGGGTTATTCCATCCTTTGAGAGTTCCTGTAAAATGGGACTAACTCCCTGGGGTTTGTATTCTGAGGCTAATTTCTGATTCTGGTACTTTCTTGCAGAACTTTCTATCTCACCACCATTCTTCTGCCCTGCACCACCTAGATGGTCAGTAGAGTCCCCTGTGCTTGATTTCACCTGAAACATCACTCACACCAAGGCATTTTCGAAGGTGGCAGACTTCACTGAAGGTTTGTGGCAATGAGTGTTAGACCACAAAATCCAACAGCAAAGAACTTGATCATGGAATTGAAGTGATTCCTGTGCTCAGAAGTCCTTCAGCCACTTTTCTCTGTTCACTGTTCTCCATTTCCCCACTTGCCCATCGTTCTCTGTCTCCCCTTCCCTCTCTTCTCTCTTCTGCTTACTCTTTAGGCCCTAATTCTCCTTAACCCCTTTAAGTAGTTTTTCTTTATTTCACTGGCTTCTAGAGTATGCTTTCATATCTTCCCCTAAAGCAAGGTTAGTAGCATGTTTTCCTAAATAGAGACAGCTGCCTCTCTAAGAGGAACTCTAGAATCGGATGTGAAAATAGGAAAGTTCTCTGTAGCAATATACATGACATGGTATAATAATTCCTATAAAACTCAGGCAGTACAAGCATCAGCAGATACGGAGTAAGAAAGCAATGGGGACCCTGGTTTTATTAACTGTATATTAAAAGTTATCAGTTAGTTCTTTTCTCATGCAGTTACTGTGAGGATCAATCAGTTGTAAGTGCGAACTCTGAGTTATATTCCGATGACACATATATTATTCAATACCTAGCCATGTCTGGTCCACAACGGGCCTCCAACTAATTTGGCAGGCACTCTTCTAGACCTCCCACAGAGCAGGGGATGACTGAGAATGTTTCAGGAACAACAACAACAAGAAAAGCATCAATGATGACCCTTTTAAAACATTTAGCTTTGAAACAGACCACCAGGGGGGTATTCTAGGAAGAGGAACAAACTGGCAAAGATAGAGAGGAAAGAAAACACACCACAAGTTCATACTGGGGAGTAGTGGTGGATAAAATAATACAGCTAGGTAAGGCAGGGCCTTGAAGTCAGGATGATGATTTTGGATTTAATTCAATAAATCGAAAAGAAAAATCATTGCTGTCACGTGTGATGTGATTGACAAATGCCTTGGATTGCATCATCTCATCAGAGCTCCCAGAGGGAGAGATGTCAGGGTCTGTGTCCTCTGCTCTGGTCAAGCAAATCCTATAGAGTTGTTTGCAGCTGAGGTGCCCGCTGTTTGAAGAACTTTGATAAACTCTAACTCATTCAAAAGAGAGGAATAGCAAGGAAGCCTAGCATAGGGACACATGAGGAATTACCAAAGGAACAAGAGGTGATACCCTGTAGAGTAGAAACTCCAAAAGGCTGTAACAGATGTCAAAGACTGGGGCATTCTTGGAAACATGGTTTGGTATTTTTGACCTTTGTGTTCTCAGTGCCTGCATATGGCTGCAACTCAATAAAGGTCTGTTGAATGAGTGAATGAATAATTGAATGGCCGGCTGTCATAGAGAACAGGCATTGAATTTGTTCTTTGTCTCCCCAAAGGGCAGAGGGTGATGGAAGTTGCAGAGATAGAGATAGAGATGGCGCTTGACATAAAGAAGACTTTTAACGTATAAATCCTCAACAGTGAAAGGAGCTGTGACCACAGCTGGTACGGTTTCCACTCCCAGGCTGGGGTGAGCAAGCTTATGTTTGAAAGTGGATGACTTAAGCACCCCTGGCACTCTGTGACTCTTCAGTTCAATCAGAAATTATTTGCATGATACAGACCTCTTATAATGACTGGTTAGCATTTTGTTAATGTCACCTGTGTATGCAGTAGCAAACTGCCCTGCCAAATACCCTTCTTAGATTTAGTTTGTGAATTTTATTTTGCTGTGTTTCATGGGTCACAAATTGGTGCGAAGAGACCATACACACGTACACACACAGACAACCCCCGCTGCTGCCACAGACACAAATTAGGTGAAGTTTCCAATGCATTCAGCGGAAGATGTCAATTCTTATCAGAAGTCGGCTGGTCTCACCACCAAGGCAGATGTAGCGTATCTGAACACACTTTCTTTTGCCCCTATTGCACCTGAAGAGGGCATGTAATCGTTACTTAGATTTTCAAGCGAGGAAGTGCCACGCCTGGCCTTTTTCTATTTGTTTTTACACCTTCATCTTGGAAGAACTCCCGCATTCACAGTTACATCATTTTGTGTACTGCAACCAATCCCCCTGCCTCATTCTTGAACCAAGTTCAATACCAAAAAAGGATAACTTCATCTTGGGGAGAAAACAAAGTCACTACTCAGGTGTGGCTGAATAATACCTCAGCCCAGGCTGACCACAATCCCCCAGAACCCAGTACTGTGCTTGTTATAAAAGTAACTTAATTCATATGTTTTTTTTCCTAAGGAATTAAATGATCTTCATTGAACACATTGTCTAGTAATTTCTTACTTCAGCCATTCTCTCTAATAGTTCCTGGGAAGTACAGACAAAAGAAATCTTAGCACTTACATAATTATGAGAGGAGATAAAGAAACCCTAAGAAGGTAAGAACAAGGTAAAGAATCCTAAGAAAACATGAAGAAATGTGAGAGAGTTTTGTCTTTGATAACAAAACCAAGCATCTTGCTATGGATTGAAGGTTTATATACCCCCCAAATTCATATATAGAATCCTAACCCCAAATGAGATGGTATTAGGAGGTGGGGCTTTGGGGTGATAAGATCATGAGGGTGGAGTCTTGTGGGATTAGTGGGTTTATTTCTCTTTCTACCATGTGAGGTTACAATGAGAAGACAGTGGTCTATGATGCAGGAAGCTGACCCTCACACAACACCAAATCTGCTGGAGCCTTGATCTTGGACTTCCCAGCCTCCAGAGCTGTGAGAAATCAATCTTCATTGTTTAAGAGATCTAGTCTATGGTATTTTTTTTTTATAGCAGCCTGAATGGACTAAGACAATACTTTGACATCTGTGCAAAGGTAATAGTAATTTAAATCTGCTTAATGACAACCATCCTTCCAAAAATCATCAGAACAAAACTCTGACTCTTTTTTTAAAAAGATAAAAAGCATAATAATTTAAATGACTACCTTTGGACACTCTTAATAGTAACAACCGAATCTAAAAGAACCCAAGCCCAGTTCTAAAATAGATGAAAAACTGGGGTATTAGAGAACTTATTAAGCATATTTATGTCAGTTGTGGTTTTAGGACATATGACCCTACCCTTATGGCAAAGAAGTTCATTTATTTATTGAATATGTATTGAATACCTACTCTGCACCAGATACTGTCATGATTTTGCTGTATTCAAATAAAAATAGGACAAGATCCTTGTCCTAAAGAGTTCCTTAAAAATTATACTATTTCATTGTTCCCTTTTATTATATTTTAACCCTAGCAATTCCTGCCTTGAGACATGATTAGATCCTACATAAAACTGAACAAATTTTGAAAAAGTTTTTAAATAGTATCATAAGGAAAAATAAGTTTTGAAGAAAATATTACTACTCTATAAATCATTGTTGTTTTCACACTTGATGCTTAAAATTCTAACAACAATAAACCTATTTAACATAATTTAGTCTAAAAGTCATCGTCTCCCAAAGTGTTCCCCCCAAATTCTATACAGATTATTTCCTCTCTCCCTCTCTTTTTTCTCCCTTTTTCTCCCTCTTTCTTTCTCCCTCTCTCTCTTTTTCCCCTTCTCTCTCTTTTTTCTCCAGCTTTCTCCCTCCCTTCCTCCCCCCTTCCCTCGCTCTTTATCAGATTTTCTTTTTTTCCCACACTCGGTAGAAATGCTGGCTTTTATAATGAGCAGCAGATTGATCTGTGATGAGAGAAGGAGGAAATAGATTTCATAGCAGAGGAAAACCAACCCGTCACAGTCGTAAATGAATAGAGAAGATAACAATGAATAACACCCAATAGTGAGAGCAGGAAAGAAGATAATGTTGTCTGGAAAGCAAAATTTTACCAAACTTACATTTTATCTTAAGCAGCATGAGCAGAACTCTAGTGCACAGAGTCAAAGTATGCATCCCAAAGAACATTAGGGCTGCAGAATGTAAGCAGTTGCTAAGCACAAACATCAAACAAACAAACACAAATGCTGGTCATGGAGGGATGATTTCCACCATGATATGTAAGTTAATGAAACACTGTTTATACAAGACTGCTCAAGGTCTTTAATTTTCTAGTTAAAGTTACATATTATAACTTTCCACGAGGAATATGTAATTTCTACATTTATGAAATGTACTTGACTACGGAAAATTTTCTTGAAGAAACACCTTCCCAAAGTTTCCAGGAAACCCAGATTCAGGTATTGGGAGGCTACAGGAAATGACGTATGTAAAGCACCCATTGCAGCGCCTGGCACAGAGCTGGTGCTCACTGAAAGGGGCTGGTGATGGTGGCTGTAATGGAGGTACTGTCTCTTCTATCATTGGGCAAGGAGAGTCATAGATTTTACATGAAACACATATAAAGTGTTTCTGAAAACAGGAGGAGTCAGGAAGGGGGGGAAACTAGCAGCTTTTTCATACCACGACATACTAAGTAAGCATGCCAACACATTATCGTTTAATCATTACACCCATGCTATGAAGTCCATTATTTATTATGTCCATTTTATAGATGAAGAAACTGAGGTTCATAAGTATGCTAACAATTCCACAGTGAGTAACTGATAGGCCTCTCTGAACTCGGAATTATTTTTCCTTTGTCAAATCCCATGAGATCCTTAAATACACTTTTTTTTTTACAACTTTATTAGATTATAATTGCTTTACAGTGTTGTGTTAGTTTTTGCTGTACAACAAAGTGAATCAGCTATACGTATACTTATATCCCCATATCTCCTCCCTCTTGAGACTCCCTCCCACCCTCCCTATCCCAGCCCTCTAGGTGGTCACAAAGCACCGAGCTGATCTCCCTGTGCTATGCGGCTGCTTCCCACTAGCTATCTATTTTACATTTGGTAGTGTATATACGTCAACGCTGCTCTCTCACTTTGTCCCACCCTCCCCTTCCACCCCTGTGTCCACAGGTCTGCTCTTCACATCTGCATCTCTATTCCTGCCCTGCCACTAGGTTCATCAATACCATTTTCTATATTCCATATATATGCATTAATATACGGTATTTGTTTTTCTCTTTCTGACTTACTTCACTCTGTATGACAAACTCTAGGTCTATCCACCTCACTACAAATAACTCAATTTTGTTTCTTTTTATGGCTGAGTAATATTCCATTGTATATATGTGCCACTTCTTTATCCATTCATCTGTTGATGGACACTTAGGTTGCTTCCATGTCCTGGCTATTGTAAATAGTGCTGCAATGAACATTGTAGTACATGTCTCTTTTGAATTATGGTTTTCTCAGGGTATATGCCCAGTAGTGGGATTGCTGGGTCATATGGTAGTTCTATTTTTAGTTTTTTAAGGAACCTCCATACTGTTCTCCATAGTGGCTGTATCAATTTACATTCCCACCAACAGTGCAGGAGGGTTCCCTTTTCTCTAAATACACTCTTGATTTTATACAGGACAGAGGTTTTTTTTGGTATTTGCCTTGTGTTACACCAAATGGAGTAGTGCCAAGGGGAGAGCTCTAGGGAATAAAGCAGAGCTGAGCGTCAATCTCATTTCTGCTATTTACTTAGTGTCACATTGGGCCTCAATTCTTTATCATAAAATAGAAATCTTCCCTCTTCCTCCCTCCCTCCTTCCCTTTCTCCCTCCCTTCCTCCTTCCCTCCCTTCCACATAATACCAGTGATATTTGAACAAGTGAAGGGAAGAGTGGGAAGAAGTAAGGCTGAGGGGCTAAGCAAGGTGAGGCGAGATAGTCTAGGTCATGGGAGGAAGGCTGAATTTTATGTTAAATATAAGGAGAGCCATTGCAGGATTTTAAAAGCAAGGGAAGGGCGTTATCAGATTATCGTTGAGAATTTCCCCTTTGCTGCTGCCTGAGGAGTGGTGGGGGCAGCCATGGGGGGAAAGGGTGAGGCACAAGAGTGAAAGTGGAGAAACCAGTTAGAGGCTGATGTGTTCACGGAGGTGAGAGACACTGGGGGCCTGGACTAAGAGGGTGGCCGTGGACATGAAGTAAAGAAGAGAGTTTCAGATATATTTTCAAAGCAGCATCCATAAGGGTTACTAATATATGTGATCTCTAGTTTATCAGAAAGGAAGGACTCCTAGATTTTGGCTTGACTAACTTGCTAAAGTGCGGTGCTTTTTACATGGAAGGAGAAGAACAGGGGTTTGAGAAGGTAGACATAGAAGGGGGAAAATCCAGGATTCCATTTGGGATCTGTTAAGTTGCAGAATCGAAGACACATCCAAAGGGAGATGTCAGGAGACATGGAAACATGAAAGTAAGGCGCTCAAGGGAGAGATGTGGACTCCAGTGGAAATGTGGGAGTCATCAGCACAGGAGAGCTCGCATCCCTGGGAACCGATGAGATCACTCGGGGACAAAGGTTAGAGATGGAAAAGATGAGCCTGAGACAAATCTTGAGTTCCTCCAAATGAGGCAGATGGAGAAGGAGCCAGCCAAGATACCAAAACAAGAATGGACTGAGGCAAGAAGGAAAGCAGGAGAGCAAGTGTTTCAAAACCAAGAAAGTGAAGTCCTGGTAAGTGACAGGCACGGGGGATAAAAAGTGGTGAATCACTGAAGGTGTTAAATGGAGGATATTTTGAAGTAGTATCTCTTTCTTCCCTGAGGGTGGGATGGAGAGTCCAGGTGATGCTGTGACCCATGGGAGGAAGGGACACTTCCTCAATGATAGATGGATGCAAGTATGGGTTGGTTTAGACATGAGAAGATGAGAAAGTTTATTTCTGATGGTGACAATTTTCCCAGTGAAGTATGAAGCTTTTAAATCAGATCAAATCTCAGATACATGGAAACAAGGGCCAACTTTCAATATGCACAAGTCTCTGTAACAAGGTACCCTGCAAAGTAAGGACTGTCTATATAAACATATAAATGAGTATGGAGGCAACAGAGATTGTAAAATTTCAAAATATACTACAGTATAAGGACAAATGAGCTTCCTGTCAAAGCTGTTCAGTACTTGACTGGACAAAAGAATGGACCGTTAGCTGCTTGGACGGTAGCCTTTCTACAAGGGACCAATGGCCCAGAGGAAAGAAGCAGTGTTGACAGGGACTAAATGAGAGCTTTCCTTCCTCATTCCTCTTTCTTTCCGCTGTAACGTTTACTTTACTCAAGGCCATTATCACACTCACAGTAAAAGGACAGCCTAGGGATTTTGCACCTCAGGATAATTAGCAGAGACAGAGAAGGGCACATTGTTTGATTTTATAGACTGACCCTGACCTTAGTTTCTTAATCTGATTACACCTGGTGACTGGAATGGTATAGCAAGAGTTCAGCTGAGATGCCTATTGATAAAATCGACCTCCAAGGTGCGGGAAGACATAGTTTGAGATCCGGGTGAGCAAAGGACCACTGGTGATGCAACTATAAAACTGTGGAGAGCTGATGCATGCTTTGCAAATACCAATTCTAAACTAATATGCACATCAGGTTTCACACTCAGTAAAGTCACACATTGCTTTACTAAGCTGAGGGAATGAGTGCATTTATAAAGTATCCACAGTTTCTTCCAGTTTTCCCATCACTTGGAATTGACCTTCCCTTTAGTTCCCTGGGCTCTAGACTGTGTTTTAGGAAAAACTCAGCAAGCCCAGGGGTACCTTCTAGACCAAGACTGCCTACTGCTCCACCTCCAACCAACATCACAGTCAGCCCCCCTTCTCTGGTCTCAGTTACTCCTGGTGACTGGATCCCATGCTTCTCTCCCACATTGAAGAGGTAGCTCTCAAAATTGGATGGAAAAATAAAAAAAAAATAAAAAACAGGAATATACCGTTACATACCTGTTAGAATGGTGAAAACCCAAAACACTAACAGCACCAAACGCTGACATGAATGTGGAGCAACAGGAACTCCCATTCATTGCTGATAGGAGTGTAAAAGGGTACAGCCACTTTGGAAGACAGTCTGGCATTTTTTTTTAACAAAATTAAACAGACTCATTGTATGACCCAGCAACGTGCTTCTTGGTATTTACCCAAATGAGTTGAAAATTTATGTCCACATAAAAACCTTCACATGGATGTTTTATAGCAGCTTTATTCAGAATTGCCAAAACTTAGAAGCGAATAAGATGCCCTTCAGCAGGTGAATGGATAAACTGGTACATCCAGACAACATAATTCAGAGCTAAAAAGAAATGAGCCACCAAACCAAGAAAATAAATGGAAGTATATGAAATGCATATTACTAAGTGAAAGATGTTAATCTGAAAAGATTACATACTGTATGAGTCCGACTATAAGACACTCTAGAAAAGGAAAAACTATGGAGACGGTAAAAAAGATCAGCAGTTACTGGGGGTTAAAGGGGAAGAAGAAATGAATAGGCAAGTACAGGGGATTTTTAGGGCAGTGAAACATTCTGTATGATACTACAAAGGTAGATACATGTCATTATACATTTGTCAAAACCCATAGAGTATACGACACCAAGAGTGAACCCTAATGTAAACTATGGACTTTCAGTGACGATGATGTGTCAGTGTAGGTTCGTTGATTGTAGCAAATGCACCACTCTGGTGGGAGAAGTTGAGAGCCTGCACATGTGTCGGGGTAGGAGGTACGTGAGAATTCTGTGTAGTTTCTGCTCAATTTTTCTGGGAACCTAAATCTGCTCTAAAAATACAGCTTATTAAAAAGAAATGAATGGAAAGCTATCCTTTCAATAAGTATTCATCAGATTAGCTGAAAAACCCTAGAGCTCTCTTATATATAGGGCTTGCTATGGCCAATCTAGAACATCTTATTTAGTTTTCTCTTTAGCTAAGTAAAAGGAAGAATCTTTAAACCTTATTCTTTAGTGACACTAACTCCCCCTGGAGGCTCTATGATTCTCTCCCCACCACCCCCACCCCATACAGTCGCAGTTCCAATAGGTTATACACATTCATACATACTTCTAGAATAATCCATGTTCTGGACAGCACAGCAATTGTAATTCATTGTTTTTATATTTTTATAATCTCTAAATTAAAAAAAATTACAGGTGAAGAGAAAAATGCCAAGAAGTCCTAGTTTAGGATGACTTTTTAAAGTTTATTATTTAAGCCTGTCTTTATTTTGAGAAAGTGACTTCAACAGGTCATGGTGGGCCTGAATTCAGACAGAAGGAGCTCAAATTCCATCCCTCACTGCCATGCTAAACAGGAAGGAACGCATAAAACTGTCAGGCCATTTCACTGAAAGGTCTGTATTGGAGTTAAAAAAAAAAAAGAAGAAGAAGAAACATTTCCAGTGGTCGTCTGGAAGGTTTTATTTCATTTGTTTGCCTTATAAAGTCGTGCTTGGTCATCTTATTAAAAGACAACCTTGCTACAGAAAACACAAGACTGCTCCCTGAAATTATGCATCAGCAAATATTGATACACAAGACTGCTCCCTGAAATTATGCATCAGCAAATATTGATTTGCACCAGATTGGACCCTGGTTTCAGGAAGGCAAAGGTCTGGCCCAAAGAGTCCCATTGATTCAGGATAGAAGAACTGTGTCTTCTGTCTGTTTTGACTCTCCAGGATTTCCCTAACTTCTCCCTCATCAAAAATATATCAGTCTGCAGACTGAGGTGTTGAATGAATGTGCCAGGAGGGGTGAAGCACTGGGCAGGAAAACGGAGGGCTCTCTGCACTGCCCAGCAAAGTCCTGCCTGCCCAGCCGCTGGCAACCTGGTCTTGTTTTCCTCTCTAGCCACGGCTATGGCTTCAGGCTAACTTCTTGACTAAGCTTTCACTGAAAGGCCATTTTACCCAATACCAGAATAAGACAGATCTGCTCTTTTATCCTCACAAATATGGCAGAATCAAGATAGATGTTGCCCAGTTCGGGAAGGCAGTAGAGGGTGTGTTGAACTTGTTACCTATCTGCAGCAGAGCTTGATGAACCACGGTTGACCCCTCTGGCTATACTCTTCATCTTTTTGCCTTGAGGCAGATAAACAGGCAGGCACATTGCAGGGAGTTAGTACTATGACAAGGGAATGCCACAAGGCACCATGGAACAAGTTCACTCAAAAGATTCTTGGGGGCTGAGACAGGCAGTCAGGGAAGGCTTTCTTGAGAAGCTGAAAGATGGGAAGCCTCTAACACATGTAAGAGTAAAATGGGTAAGGTAGAAGACGGAAAAGGATGGAAGGTACCTTACTGTCCCCATTCATCATCTCAGGAAACTCAGAAAGATGAAGTCACTTTCTCAGGATCACATAGTTGTCAACTAGCAGAACCGGGATTCAAACTGTGCCCAGAGGGGACAGCAAGACCTAGGTTCAAATCTTAATACAAGTCACTTCACTCTGTAAGCCTTGCTTCCCTCACTTGCCAAGTGGTGATGAATTAGATGCTTACTGCAGTGACTGTAAAATGAGACTCAATCAATGGATAGTATTAATTCTATCATCATTGTCTACATCACTGGAGTGTAAGCTCTGAAACTGCAGGCAGTATGTCCACCTTGCTCACTGATATATCTGAGGGCTTTAATCGATGCCTGGCATAGGAGAGAGGATTCTTATGTACGAAGAAATTATTGAGAGAATGAAATGAAAGAACATATACGAAGTTCAGGGACAATTCCAGTAGTTTCTCAGTAAAGGTTAGCTCTCCTTACCCACCACCATGTCAATAAGACAACCCCTTTTAGCCAGAAAATTCTATTTGGAATATGTTTGAGTACCTCTAAGTGTCATTTGGTATTGGCATCCAAGTGCAATACTGCACTTGATGGCTAATTGTCTTCTGATCTATACCTTTCGGCGATAGGTCAGGCATGATCCACAACTACAGGCAGTAGCACCATCTCTGATTACCGATAATAAGAAGAAGGAGGATTGGTGTATCCAAGATAAAATGTAACCTTACCTACGCCCAGGACCTCTGAGTTGTCCTCAGGGGAAAACAGCTATAAACAAATGTTATAACTCATTTTGAGGTTCTCACATCTTAAGATGCTTTTATTTTCCTGTAAGAAATGTGCATTCCTATGACTTTCTGTTGATATTTTGAGTCTTTGTGAGGCATAGATTTCAGCCTCTCAATGGCTGTCTGATTGCATTGGGAGCAGAGAAAACCCCGGAAGGCTCTTTGGCTCCTCTGGCCATCATTCAAGAGACCCTGCGCAGTGGGTGGCAAAGTGAATGCATTTCTCACCAGGTGCCTGCTGAGATGGTCGCAGCCATCATATCAGAAAGCAATTCTGGCCACTCTTACAGAGAAGAAGTGGTTGGTTGGTATTTGCTAAATGTCCCCTCTAACACTTGCCATCATTTCCCATGATAATGACTGCAGGCTTAGCCTGACCCTGAGTGATGATGCAGCCATCAGCTTCAAGAAGAGGACCATGGAGAGTAAAATACAGGGAACTCTGCTCAATAATGTAGAGGCCTGTAATGGCCTACATGGGAAAATAATCTTAAAAAAAAAAAAAAAACAGAATTAGAGTCACACATGTAGAAAACAAACTTATGGTTACCAGGGGATAAGGACGGGAAGGATAAATTGGGAGATTGGGATTGACATACACACTACTATATATAAAATAGATAGCTAATAAGGACCTACTGTACAGCACAGGAAACTCTACTCAATACTCTGTCATGGCCTATATGGGAAAGGAATCTACAAAAAGAGTGGGTATATGTATATGTATAACTGATTCACTTTGCTGTACACCTGAAACTAACACAACATTGTAAATCAGCTATACTCCAATAAAAAAATATTTTTAAAAAGTGAGAAAAGGGAACCCTCCTACACTGTTGGTGGGAACGTTAAGTTGGTGCAGCCACTATGTAGAACAGTATGGAGGTTCCTTAAAAAACTAAAACTAGAGTTACCGTATGATCCAGCGATCCCACTCCTAGGCATATATCTGGAGAAAACTCTAATTCGAAAAGATACATGCACCCAATGTTCATTGCAGCACTATTTACAACAGCCAAGACATGGAAGCAACCTAAATGTTCATCAACAGAGGAATGGATAAAGAAGATTGTACATATATACAATGGAATATTACTCAGCCATAAAAAAGAATGAAACAATGCCATTTGCAGCAACATGGATGGATCTAGAGATTATCATACTAAGTGAAGTAAGGCAGACAGAGAAAGACAAATATCATATGATATCACTTACATGTGGAATCTAAAATATGACACAAATGAACTTATCTACAAAACAGAAATAGACTCACAGACATAGAAAATAAACTTATGGTTACCAAAGGGGAAAGAGAGGGAGGGATAAATTTGGAGAATGGGATTAACATATACACACTACTATATATAAAACAGATAATCAACAAGGACCCACTGTATAGCACAGGGGACTATACTTAATATTTTGTAATAACCTACAGAGGAAAAGAATCTAAAACAGAATATGTATATATCATATATATATGTATATATAATGTATGTATGTATAACTGAATCACTTTGCTGTACACCCGAAACTAACACACCATTGTAAATCAACTACAGTTCAATAAAAATTGTTTTAAAACGTGAATCAAGTATCACTTTCACTCACCTTTCTCTTAATAAGAAACGTGTTGGGGATCTTAAAAGAGACACAGCAAACAAAGTAACTTATGCCGATGAAATTTCTGAGAGTAATTCTCATTATCATTCTAGAGGACCCACATGATCTGATTCCAACACAGGCTACCGGGTGTTGCATTCCGTGACAATCTATTTTAATAATGAAAACACTATTTCACTGTAACTCTATTCTGTGCCCTGCCTCCAATTTACTTCCTGTAGGCAAAGGTCTACCACAAGCTGGAAGTGCTAATATAAGTACAAAATCCCTGGTAACCATCATTTTTTAAGAATATGCTCATTAAACAGAAAGCAAAGAAGTCTGGAAACCCCCTGCTTCCCAGGCAGCGCTGCTTGTACTGAAGGGCGGTGCTCCCCTGGCACTTGGTTTCCAGGGATGCAGAGTGAATGCCCGCACCGGTTAGGACCTTTGAGCCTGAGGCTTTCCACGAAATGCAACAATCTGTTGTTTGTTTCCCATAGGTGCCCCCTACATTTCAGTAGCACATTCAAGTACAGGATCATCATAAACCGGAAATGTGTGCTCAATACGGGAAAATGTAGACTGAAGGGTCAGCAGATGCCTAGAGGGCTCAGTTGGACAGAACAAGCTGCATTTAACAGGTTGATTGGATTTTTTTTTTCACTTTTGCAAATAAGGTGATTTAAATGAATCTGTCATAGGAAGTTTGCAGGTTTGCCAATTAATGCACGGCTCTTTTATTCACAGATTACCTGCACATCATCATAAATAGCTGGATGAGCAATAAGAGACAAGTGTGCTCTCCTGAGTAAGTTACATATCAGAGCCGCTTAAAATAGAGATGACTTCATTTAAATGAAAGCTGACAAACACCGTTTCTCCTGTCCAAAGCCTAACCTTCTGCGTGTACTGGAGATTCCAGTCACTCCTGCCTGTTAAGGATTTGGCTCCTGCAGGCATCCCCCTTCTCTCCTGGATCACTGCCATCAGCATTCTAATCCCCTGTATCAGCTATAAAATGCCGCCTATTAAAAGCCCCCCCATCCTAAGTCCATCTCCAGCCTCACTGCTCTGCTCCTCCTCACAGCAAAATTTCTGTAAGGAGTTGTCTATACTCTCTTTCTGCTGTTTCCCACCATTCTCTCCTGAACCCACCCCCAAGCTGGCTTTTCTTCCCCTAGCTCAGCTCCAGTGAAAGCAACCTGGTTAAATCCAGCACTCAGTTCCTGGGACCTCTCAACCCCATTTACACAACTGATCACTCCCTCCTTGCAACAGTGCAGCACTTGACTCCCCAGTTATCACTCCCACCTGGCTCTCTCCCCCGTTGCTGTTGGTCTTGATGAGTCTTCTTGCTTGCTTCCTTTTTCTTCCTTCCCTTCCCTTCCCTTCCCTTCGCTGATGACATCCCAATTCATTTCTTTGGTTCTGATATTTGCTGAGTTCCTGACCCACAGGGTAGGTACTTGACCTCTCTACTTGGATGGCCAGTTGAAACTCTGCCCGGGCTCTTCCTTTTCCCAGTAAAGGTGCCACCACACAGTCCCTCAGCCCAACACCCAGGGGTCTCTCTTACCACCTCGCCATCCCCTGCCACACACATCCAATCCAGCTGCGATTCCTGCCTGCTCTCCGCAGGATTTGATCCCTGCTCACCACCCTATTGCTGCAGCTCTGGCCCAAGCTGCCAGCATCTCTTATCTGGATTTGAGCTAAAGACCCCTAGCTGCTTTCTCTTCTCTACCCAGAAGACACACATTATATCATGTTGATTCCCTGTTCTAGACCCTCCAATGGCTTGGAATAAAACCCAAACTAACTCCTTTTTGTAACACATAGGAAACCACAAAAGACCTCGTCCCATTTATCTGTCTAGCCCTCTCACACCGATAACTCTGTCCAGGTGCCCTCCACTCCAGCCACTTAAGCAGCAATGCCATACCTTGGGCATAACACCCTGGGTCCTTCCTGGGGGTCCTTGCATCTGCCATTCTCTCTGCCCAGCAAGTGCTTCCTCCAGATTCCCCCACGCCCCTCACTGGTTCCATGGGCTCAGATACCAGCTCCTCAGAAAGAAGCTTCCCAGCCATCCTTTATAAAAGAACCCTCGCTCACTGTCTAGCCCTTTACTCTGCTTTACTTTTCTTCACAGCACTTATTACCTGAAATTATAGCCTATATGTATTTATTAACCCATTTATTATAATTCTTCCCAATTTAAATGTAATTTGACGGGGCAGGAACATAATTGTCTTATTCAAGTTTGCATCCCTAGCGACCAAAACAGTGACTGGCACATAAAAGACATTCAATAAACAATATTTTGAATGAAATAAAAGACAATAAATGTGGCTAGGAAAAGTATTAGGTATATGTTTTTCTTATCATACTCTTAAGTCATTATCAAATCAATTGTAAAATAACTTAGATGAGAAGAGGAAATATTGTGGGAACGAACAAAGAGGGAGAAAATGCTCTGAAGATACTTGCTCTAAAAAATACTAAATACATTTTAAAGCCACAGTAATTAATAATGTGTTACCACTAAAAATATATCACAGAGGTAAACAGAATAGCTGCAATATCTATAAAGGAAGCCCTGGCATGTATAAAACTTATATTATGAAGTAAACATCACAAGCCAATAAATAAAGGACAAATAATTTTTTTAAAGGTATTGGGCAAATCAGGGATTTGAGAAAACTCCAGTTAGGTCCTAATCCAGCATGATACAACAAGAATGACAACAAAATGCCGGACCAACCAAAAAAATTGTAACTCTGATGGTCACTGCTCCTTTCCTCTTCCCCCACAAAAGGAAAAAAAAACTGGATTGGATTTTTTTTTCCTGGTCACTTGAGCACATCTAGATCACCCATTAGATTTTCTCTGGGACCTGCAGTTTGGCTTTAGGATTGATCAATCAAAATTCCAGTGGCATTAGAAGTAAATTATAAAAAGGCATGACAAAAATAGAAGTAAATATTTAATGGATCTTGGGGGTAAGAAACGCCTTCCAAAGCATAATGTTTATAGAAAAAAAATTCAATAATAGTGACCACATTAAACAAATAAAAAAACAAAAATACTTTTGAATGTTAAGAAACATAAACAAATGGAAAAGGCAATTCTTAAACTAGAAATAATCCAGAAAATATTTCTCAGACTAATAAACTTAATATTTTTAGAATATACATCAATCACTCCTACAAATCAGTTACCTCATGAAGAAAATAAGGAAAATAATGTTTGCTTTGTGGCGGTTGGTAACTGACAAGCACTTGGTAGATATTC
The DNA here is from genome assembly GCF_949987535.1 of Balaenoptera acutorostrata. NCBI lineage: Eukaryota > Metazoa > Chordata > Mammalia > Artiodactyla > Balaenopteridae > Balaenoptera > Balaenoptera acutorostrata. Next base: position 76,755,234 of record NC_080077.1, on the reverse strand, counting down.
AGCAAGTCATACTTAATAATAAATTTAAAAGAAAAACACCAATCTTTTAATAGAAAAAATAAAATGACAAAAACAAGAGGTTAGCAAGTAGTCAAATTAAACAAATAAATGTAGATTAAAATCCTGGCTTATCATTTTCACTAGGCAATTTAAAAAATACTCAATATTCAAAACCTGTTTTCAAATTATTGACAATAATGTAAATTGATAGAACTCTTCTTGAAGATATTTAGTCCATACTACCCAAAGCACTCTACAGACTTAATACAATTCATATCAAAATTCCAGTGGCAATTTTTACAGAAATAGAAAAAGCAATCATAAAATTCATATGGAACTACAAAAAACCCAGAGTAGCAAAAGAAGAAGAGCAAGAAGAACAAAACTGTAGGCATCTCACTTCCTGATTTCAAATAATATTACAAAGCTATAGTGATTGAAACAGTACGGTACTAACATGAAAACAGACATATAGACCAATGGAACAGATTAGAGCCCTGATATAAGACCACCCATATACAGTCAGCTAAATCTTCAACAACGGTACCAAGAACACACAAATGGTAAATTATAGTCTCTTTAATAAATGGTCCTGGGAAAACTGGATATTCACATGCAAAAGAATGAAATTGAACCCTTATCTTACACTATACACAAAAATCAACTCAAAACGTATAAAGATTTAAATGTAAGACCTGAAACCATAAAACTTCTGGAAGAAAACATTGGGAAAAAGCTTCTTTACATTTGTCTTGGCAATGATTTTTTGGATATGCATGACACCAAAGCACAGGCCACAAAAGCAGAAATAAACAAGTGCGGCAACATCAAATTAAAAACCTCTACACAGCAAAGGAAACAATCAACAAAATGACAAGGCAACCTGCTGAATGGGAGAAAATATTTGCAAACCATTTACCTGATAAAAAGGTAATGTGCAAAATATATAAAAAACTCATACAACTCAATAGTAAAAAAAAAAAAAAAATCTGATTTTAAAGTGGGCAAAGCTTAAACAGTGATGTATGTCAATTATTTCTCAATAAAACTACATTTTTAAAAATGTGCAAAGAACCTGAATAAACAGTTTTCTAAAGAAGACCTACAAATTGCCAACAGGTATATGAAAAGGTGCTCAGCTTTACTAATTAACAGGGAAATACAAATTAAAAACCACAATGAGATATCGCCTCAGACCTGTTAGGATGACTGTTATTAATAAAACAGAAGATAACAAGTGTTGGCAAGGATGTAGAGAAAAGGGAACCCTGGTACACTATTGGTGGGAATATAAATTGGTACACCCATTATGGAAAACAATATGGAGGTTCCTCAAGAAGTTAAAAATGTAACTACCATATATTCCAGGAATCCCACTTCTGGATATTTATGCAAATAAGTTTAAATCAGGGTCCCAAAGAGAAACCTGCACTCCCATGTTCATTGCAGCATTATTCACAAAAGCCAAAGTATAAAAACAACCTAAATGTCCACCAACAGATGAACAGATAAAGAAAATGTGGTATGTAGATATAACATTATTCAACCCTAAAGAAGGAAATCTTGCTATTTGCGACAACACGGATGGACCTAAAGGATATTATGCTGTGTGAAAAAAAACTGGACAAGGAAAGACAAATACAGTATGAACTCATTTATATGTGTAATCTAAAATAGTTGAACTCATACAAATAGAGAATAGAATGGTGGTTGCCAGGGACTAGTTGGAGGGGAAAATGGGGAGGTGACAGTCAAATGGTACAAAGTAGCACTTATGCAAGATAAATAAGTTCTGGAAATTCACTATATAGCGTGGTGCCTATAACTGAAAATGTGGTATTATAAAATTAAAATCTGCTAAGAAGGTAGATCTCATGTTGTGTTCTTACTACACATACATACACACAAAATAATAATAATAATAAAGGAGGCAGGAGGAAACTTTGGGAGGTGATGGATATGTTTATGGCCTGATGGTGGTGATGGTTTCACAGGTATATACCTACCTCCAAACTCATCAAGTTGTATACATTAAATATGTACAGCTTTTTACATGTCAATCATATCTTACATGTAAATCATATCTAAATCATATCTTTTTTTTTAAAAAGCAATATAGTGTATTTCATCTTATCTGAGTGTAAGGTACAGCACAATTTTAAGTATCACTAAAAAAAAAAGAACAAATAAACAAAAACAAGCTAACCACATGATATGCCATCATCTGTAAAATGCATGTGAATTGCAGAGATGAAAAAAAAGTAAAAAGGTGGGCAATTTAGAACAATGAGATACGTTATTGCAAGAATCTTAATATAGAAAGAAAATCAAACTCATTCACCCACTGATTTTCAATAATAGTTGGCACAGTGGGTTGAATGGCAGCCCCCCAAAATATATGCTCACATCCTAATTCCCCAGAACTTGTGAATATGACTTTCTTTTGGGAAAAGGATTTTACAGATGTAATTAAGCTTAAGCTCTCTAGATGAGATCACCTTGGACTATCCAGGTGGCCCTAATTCAATGACCAGTGTCCTTATAAGAGACACGCGGAGGAGAGACACACGGGGAGAAGAGGAGGAGTCCACGTGAAAACGCAGGCAGAGACTGGACTGATGCAGCCACGAGAGAAAGAAGGCCAGGAGCCACCAGAAACTGGGAGAGACAACAAAGGATTGTCCTCTAGAGCCCCACAGGAGGCGCAGGCCTGCCAAAACCTGGATTCCAGACTTCTGGCCTCCAGCACTGCCAGAAAAGAAACTTCTATTGTTTGAAGCCACCAAGTTTGCGATAAGTTACTACTGCAGCCTTAGGAAACTCACTCAGGGATATAGTCAAACATTTTCTTAAACAGTGAGGAAAGATAAATGAATAAATGAAGAATGAGCGAAAATGTGAGAAAGAAGTTTGAAAGCACATGTACCAAAATGTTGATACTGATTATATTTGAGTGAAATGATCGTAGGAGATACATGTTTTCTATAATGTTCTTCTCCATATTTTCCAAATTTTCCACTATAAGCATAAAAATCAGGAAAAAGTAATAAACAGTATCAAAACACAATACTGAAAGAGGTAACTTTTTAACAATGAAATTGTTCAACTGTAATCCTACCACCACTATAGCTTAACTATGCCTTTTCCTCATGGTCCCTTCTAAATTTTGTCTTTATAATTAAACAAGATACATATTGCCAGTCAAATGCAAAGAAGAAACATTCCTTAAAATTTCTCTAATATGAAACTTTGGAAGGATTTACTTCTGTATGTTTTCTCTCTTTAAAATGTGTTCACTTCTTAATGCATCCCTATAATTCTCCTTGAGCCCCTTTTTTTTCATCTCCTACCAAAATATTCCTTATAAATATATTATTAGTGATAAGGTTTAGGCATATCCTATCGAGACCAAAGGTTTCTACTAATAAGAGTGCAAATTGTCCTGACCTATGCATTTGAATAGTTCGGCTTCTTCATAGCTTTTTATTTTATAGCAAATATTATTATAATATTTTAATTAACAGACTTTATTTTTAGAGTAGTCTTAGATTTATAGAAAAATAAGCAGAAAATACAGAGTTCCCATATATCCCCTAGCACTCCAGAAGGTTCCCCCTCTTATTAACATCTTGCATTAGTGTGGTACATTGTTACAACTGATGAGCCAATATTAATACTGATACATTAAGTCCATAGTTTACATTAGGATTCTGATATTGTATACTCTATGAGTTTTGAAAAACCGTGACTTGTATCCACCATGAGAGCATCAAGCAGAATATTTTTACCTCCCTGAAAATCCTCCATACATCCCTCCTACCTCTAAAAACCCTGACAACCACTGATCTTTTCACTGTTTTCAGTTTTGCCGTTTCCAGAATGTCAGAGAGTTGGAATCATAAGTATGTAGGCTTGTCAGATTGGTTTCTTTCACTTAGTAATATGCATTTCACGGCTTGATAGCTCATTTCTATTTAGTGCTAAATATTTCATTGTACTTCATAGATTCTTAAAGAAAGATTCAGAGAAAACGTAAACGGCTTTCTCTATTGCTACGTATGACGCTTCCTGACCTCAACATGTTTACATCAGTGTCTATTTCACTAGTCAACAGACACTTTGACCAAGAATGCAAACTCACTGTAGTCCTGAGGGGAAAGTTTGGCCATAGCAGTGATGTCTAACTAAATTAGTCTCACCTAGGTTGTTAAATCATCCCTGTCTGGTCATTGAAGACCAGTTTTCTCTTCATTCATTCAATAGGGGAAAAAAAATAAAGACCTCAAAGAATCCTTCTGAGGGACTCCTTGCTAACGTGGAAAAAATAGGGTGGATAAAAGCTTTATTTCTTGAGATTCAGAGACTAACCTTTTTTCTTATTATATTGTCATTTGCTAGTGGTCCACTTCAAGAGATTTGGCATATGCTACAATTTCCCATGCTTCCTTTAGCAAAGTAAATTTTTCTTAGAAGGATTTATCAATACTTTTCACACAGTGAGAAGTGTAGGGTTTTTAAAAAATATATAACTGATTTGTTGAAATATACTATTATCCTTTTTTTTAACATCTTTATTGGAGTATTATTGCTTTACAATGGTCTGTTAGTTTCTGCTTTATAACAGTGAATCAGCTATACATATACATATATCCCCATATCTCCTCCCTCTTGCGTCTCCCTCCCACCCTCCCTATCCCACCCCTCCAGGTGGTCACAAAGCACCAAGCTGATCTCCCTGTGCTATGCGGCTGCTTCCCACTAGCTATCTATTTTTACATTTGGTAGTGTATATATGTCCATGCCACTCTCTCACTTTGTCCCAGCTTACCCTTCCCCCTCCCCATGTCCTCAAGTCCATTCTCTACGTCTGCGTCTTTATTCCTGTCCTGCCCCTAGGTTCTTCATAACCATTTTTTTATTATTATTATCATTGTGCTATAAAATCCTCTTGGGCTTTGCTTTTAGTGTCTTGTTTAATTTAACTTTTCTCAAATGACATGGTTCTATCTAATGCTATTTCCCCACTTGTTCTTTGGTAATTCTTTTTTCCTCCTGTGGTTTTTCATGATGTTTCTATGTTGGTTCCTTAAACCTTACAGGTAACTGTAATGATTCATGCAGTAAAGAATTATCAGTGCTGAGCAAAGATAAACACAGAATCTGTAATGCAAGAAAGGGGCAGAGAAGCATCCCAGGCCCTTACTCTTTTTTGCCTCCATTCCTACCCCACCTCTCACTTCCCAATTAAGATTTAATTTTTAGATAATTCTCCCTGAAGCATCAGAATACAACTTCATATCACTTAACTGCATTCCTTCACAAGTGCAGAAATGTAAAAGTTCTACAATGCTCTTTCAACTGGGGTATGCTAATTTGAACATATTACACGATTGAACCTTATTTTGTAGTCATAGATGGTTGAGATTTCAGAAATTTAGGCTATATATTCTTATTTCAATTCAAAGTGCTACATTATTCGAGTCTATGAATCTTTTCATTCACAGATTATGTAACATATAGAAGCATACATGAGAAAACCTCTAGTGCAGTTTTATTCTACTAATGTTGTGCTTTCTACCAATGCCTCCTGTCACTCTTGTCAGGTATTTATGGACAACTTAACAAACACTTTAAAAGTATAGGCACTCCAGTGATCATTCGTGATACTAAATGACACTGGAACTCCAGTTATTAGGGCCTGATCCATTTGAATGCCTAATTCATTGGGGTTGTAAAGAAGAGAGATAGATGGTTTGGTAAACAGATCAGGAATGGCTGCAAATAGGAAGCAAAAGTAGATGATGGAGAAGTGAAATCAGGTGAAAGTGCAAGGTGAAAATCAAATTAAGTTAAAATCCTGAGTATCAAAGACATCTGGCAATAAGAAAAACAAGGAAGAATACAAAAGAACAAACTAAAGCTTGCAGGAAAAATGAACAGGGAAAACAGGAAAGGCCAGCTGTTAAATTGCTGTGTTTATGTGGAAGGAAGTGAGTGGATGGAGATGTTAATGGTGATGAGACATGAATCCACGGGGCTATGTATATTACAAACTACCCAATTCAGCCTATGATACATCTGAAATATACGAAACACCAAGTTATCAGGATCCTCTTGTCAGTGGTGGTTCTAGATCTTATTTATAGGAAACAGTTAGGGGTAGCAATTTGGTTGGAAGAGAAAACCAAGGGATTTATCATTTAATTATGTTTTTATGTAAGTGGCATTATTCTCCTTAAATGTAAATTAGAGAAAAATAAATATAACACACTTTACTAAAGAGGCTCTATTCACAGTTTGCATAATATTTTTAAATACTTATAGTTCATATTAAAATATTTTATTATTATGAGATGGCAGCACCCGGGGATACTTCTGGCTGCAAGTTGCAGAACATTTGGCTAAATTTTTAATTATCTTAAAAATTAAGAAGCCAGAAGACATGCAGTTCTAAATTTGGTGCAGCAACTCAACAGTTGCTGCACCAAACTGAGTTGCTGTCTGTCCCACCATCATCAGAGCATTGTAGTTTTGTCCTTGGGTATATCACCATGATGTCAAGACGTCTACTGAAGCTGAAGCATCACACCCTTCCCCAGCAGCATTCAAGAAAAGAAGGAGAGAACCGTCTTTAAGGCTCTGCTTTTTTTTTTAAACATAGGAGAAAATCTGTCCCAGGACCCTTTCTTTACATCCCAGTAACCAGAACTCAGTCATAACTACCCTTAAACCAAACAGAAGCAAAGAGGAATAGGACTGCCAAGACTGGCTTGTACTGATCACTAATCATGCCCTTGGAGGCTGAAGAGCCTACATTGCCTAACAAAACACAGCTGTGATGTCACCAACAGGGAAGAGTCACAGGCTGCCACACAGCTGCAAGGGGCTTATGCAGACATGCAAGAATTAAAGCTACTCACCAGCACATCCCCGGGTCCCATCATTCTCTCATTGTATCAGTGATGGATCCTTGCTTCAGCCATAGCTTTCTGCATTTTTAGTCAACCTGCGAGAATAAGAAGAATGTAAAAATTAGTCTGGTCTCTCGGCATTCAAAGGTGGCAATGTATTTCATATACATTGAGAATTGCTGCTGAAGAAGTAGTCGACAAGTAATTCAAAGTTACACCTGGACTCAGATATGGGTCTTTAGTCATGACCAGGCAAAACCTCTTTCCTGATTTTTCCTCAGGAAAATGATTATTCCATGGTATGATTTCAGAGGTAACAGTAAGGTTCACCTCTGTCCTCCTACTGCCTAGAATTCCTTGTATCTGGAATCATACCTTTAGAGGTCTATTTCTTAGACTAGGAAACTCACTCATGTTAAAATGGAATTTCTGGAGGATGGATAATTATTTAAACTCTACATTATTACACAGCAGTGTGAACTAATTTTGTGTTGTTTCTGAGAACTATTTTTGGTAAGCAGAAGAGAGAGGTGGGATTATAATGAAGATTCCAAGATGTTAAGTTGGAACTAAATTGGTAGGGAACAGGAGAAACACATTAAAGGTATCAAAGACCCACTCCAAAAGAACAAAAACTAATTTCAATTTCAAACTCTCAATCTTTGAGTCTTTGTGCATTTTTATTAGAAAATGAGAATTGGATTATCCTATACTGAAAATAAAATTACTTTTGTTCTTTTTGAGATTTTCTGTTTTCTCTTATTCTTGATAAGTAGTGACAGTTTTCTGGAAGGTTTTTCCCTTGTTTTTTTTTTTAATGAGTTTTCCTAAAATTGTTCTAGAATCTAGGTATGGCTCAAAACCTGGCAAAAAGTGGACTCTAGCTGTAAATTACACAGTAATAGTACAATATGATGGGCCAGGCATTGAGATGGCCATCTCTGGGATGCAGAAGGATGTGGAATGGAATCCAATTATAAAATCTTAAAATTATCTTCTGGTTAGGTCTTGAACCACTGAAACCTACAGTTTTCTCTCTAATTTTGATAAAAGACTAATAACTTCTTATACCTACTCTGATACAAGCTTCAAACAATATAAAACCTAGAAATTTAAGTTGAAAATAAGATTCACAGTCACTTCATTTAGGAGCAACTAAGTAAAAATAATTATTTGAAATTGTAATGAATTTATCAGAAGATAGATTCGTATAACTGATATTAACACAGTTCCCTCTCACTCTTATATGTAAGGTGACCAAATTTTTGGTTAGTCAAGGACCTTCCTAGTTTTAGCACTGACAGTCCTATATCCCAGGAAACTGGGATGGTTGATCATACCACCTGTATGGAACACATCAATACTGGGAAAAGAAAATATTGCTGTAACTTCATTGATTAGCTAACATTTACAACAGCATGTTGGATAATACAGAGTATGCTTCGATTCACAGTACTCATTAGAACCCAACAACTTCTTTTTAAGCCATTGAATCAACATAATCATATTTTTCTATTCTGCAACATATAAGAAAATCGTGATGATTCATGGAATAGCACATGCACAGATTTCTTAGAGCACCTGGAGGTGAGGTGTTGTATTTAGTGCCCAAGACAAAAAACTATTGTTGTCATTTGAATTTTCTAAGACCTTGAAAGAAACTTATGCTCAGGTTTGTGAAGCCAAAAGGAAATATGTAATTGTGTAACGATTTCATGAGTCTGGGTAACCATGAGCAGCCATACTGGTAAAGTAAGCAAAGCTCACTTTGGGGCAGCTAAAAAATTCTCATTGTCCATACAACTTGTTTGAAATTCAAAACATAATCTTCATAAGAGCCCTGCAATCATGCCTTATCATCCTCGGGGGCTCAGTGAAGGTAAGTAACTTGACCAAATTCATTGCAGCTAATCCACAGGACAGCTAGGCTTGAACACAGATCTGTCCGTCCCTACAGTTCATGGTCCTCCCATTCCACCACCTCTTTCTGCCCAGCACAGCCTAAGGATCTTCTGAGGAAAAAGACACCATTTAAAATAAATAATACAAATCTATAATATATTTATGAACATGATGACAGTCAGCTCCCTCCATTTGAAAACTCATGAGTTGAGCAGTGATGGCATATGAATAGATCTACATTTTTAGTATGAGTGTGTCACTGCTGTGATTGTTCTTATTCTTGTTGTTTAGGTGTGCAGAGCAAGACAGCTTCTCTGTGGAAACTACTCAGTGAAGAAAAAAGAGCAAGAGCTAACTGCTAGAACAGCAGCAACAGATCCACACTTTTCTTGCTCCTGAATCTGCACTGTCAGATTATTTCTCATACTTTCCTGGGAAAAGAAGAACATATTCTGCTATTGGGCATGAAGCACATACAAAAATCACTCCAGTCTCAGAAGCAGTGGTGGCCCCTTGCCTGTTGGGTACAGGCACAAATGTTTCCTCTTCTTCCTGTGACTTAGGGAATTAGTGAGGGATGCCACGTGGTTTTCAGTAGAGCACAGTGATTAAGGGAGTGGTTTCTGGAGCCACATTACCATCTGGACCACTTGGTCAAGTTACTTCAGCTCTGGGACTCAGTTTCCTCACCTGTAAAATGGTGATGATCAATTGCCCTCAACGTTGTTGTGTAATTACTTACACAATATACTTACAATATAGACAGGCATACAGTAAGTGCTCCATAAGTTTTAGCTATTGCTATTTTCCAGCCTAGGGCACACAACATTCATAAAAAGCCATTTACTGAGTCCCAGAGTCCAGAGTACGTAGTATGAGGCACCAGAGATACAACAGGTTTAAGATGTGATCTTGGTATTTAAGAATATTACAAACCAACTAAGAAGACAAGAAATGTAAATAAAAAAGACAAACAACAATCAAAGTAGGACCAGCAATTATCAAATTTGATTGCTGACAGACACTACTAGACAGATACTATTATTTACTCTTCACAGATAAAAAAAAACAAAAAACAAAAAAAAACAAATAAAAGCTCAGAAAGGTCACCCCTGCTTTTCTCTGCATCCTGCCTCATTACATACAAAGGATTGTGACCTCCATCTCTCCATCCCAACAACCCGTGAAGTCAAAAGAGCAAGTAGGAAAATCTTGGCAATCTTATCCAAGAAGGGAAGCATTTGAGAAAGCCAAGATCAGCCTGGGGAAGCTGACTAAAGGATGCTGTATGCCAAGATCATACAGGCATTTCCATTGTTAGTGCTGGCCAGTCTCAAGCTCTGGTTCATCTCCATCGTCATCCTTCTTTCTTCCATGGTACAGACTTCAAGGATCCAGTGAGCTCTCCTTCAGTGCTGCCATTCACTCACCCAGTTCTTGCACAATTGTCTCCATCTCCTTCAAACTGCTGAGCAGTTGGATGATTTCCCCCCCTTTTACCATTCCTTCCCCAGTCTCCCCCAGTCTCGCAACTTCTAGAGACCAGCTCGTCGATCCCATGTCTTTAAGCTGTTAAATGCCACTCAGTTTGGGATAACAGGAACTAACAAATAATGAACAGGAGAAAGAAAACAAGTTTGAGAATCTTACAAAGTTCTTACAGTCATGGTTGCTGGCTGATAGTTCCTCACCTCCTTTCAAGAAATTAACAAGGAAGACTGTGTGTTCGATCCTCTGCTTTAGATCCACAGAATAGAGTTGATCTCTGTTCTCCCTTCTTTCTTCCTCACTTTCCTAGACATAAAGATTCTTCTGAATGAATGAACCAACCAGCAAATACACTGTATTGTTGGTGGTCGAAAACAGAACAAATCAACTCAATCTGAAATGAAAGTAGACTCATACTGAAGGCTTTGAAAGAGTTGGAAAAGTTATTCTCCATCACAAAGGTCCTCCATGGATAAACTGAGGCAACAAATCAAATACTTTACAGATAAAAAAGCAGGCGATGGAACCCTAGAAGAGGTGAATGTTGGGAAATTGCATATATCTAACATGGTCTTCAAATCTGAAGCAGAAAGCACCAATATTAATTTTGATAATCCATAGGGACACTGAAACCACTGGGAAAAAATTAAAAGTATTACTCAGCTTGAATCTGTCCAGCTGATTGTCTCTACAGGCTGAATTTTTTGGATAGCTTCACTTTCTTATTCAATTTGAATATTTTATTTTTTTATACTCACTTGTGTTTCAAACAGGATTAAGGAAGTTCAAATCGCATAGATGGATGGAGACCAAAAACAAAATCTGATAATAATTGTTAACGTGTCAAGCTTAGGAGGCAGAGGGAGAGAAGAATGGCTCCTCAGACCTGAAGCAATCCTATTTCTGAGAAGGATCCCTCTCAACACTTAGAAAGATGTGATTTGATAGGAAATAGAATAATAAACAGTTTCATCTTCATTAGAAGTAAAATCTCAAACCATCTCTATTTAAAAAAAAAAAACTGTACTTAAAATGACATGCATTTTATTTTACTAAAGTATAGGACATTAAACAAAGGTTTGGTTGCCTTGATTACAAATTGTTGTCACAGAAGATGCACATCTCACAAAAAAGGAGATATAGAATGCTTTCAATATACTCTGCGCATTACAGAGTAATGGAGTAATTTAAAAATAAACTGGACCAAGCATTCATTTTTGTACTGTTAAGAGATATGTCCAGGCTTGAGCAAAGGATACCTTATGCTACTTTGTATTTCTTGAGCTCCTATGAGCCTTGCTAAAGTGTCTCGCGATGTACTGCCAACCACAAAGGTTTTAAGGAAAGTTTTTAAATTTGAGTGATTTTCTATATGTGTTTTTTCTTAATTCGGTGCCCCACAGTTGTACTCCTAATTGCCCAAATGACTAATAAGAACCTAGCTAAATATTATCAACGCGTCTATTATATGAAAAAGACACGAATCTAGTATAGGAAGAAAGTAAATGTTTTTTTCTTTTACATTCTGTCAGAGTCCATTTAATCAAAAGGGGGTTTAGAAAGCCAATCTCCCAAAATGTAGTCTTCTTAATCAATTGATAAACAGCTCACTAAAGGAAAAAGGTAAACTTTGAGGATCCTATAAGAGAAAGAGTAAACTGGTTCATAATTCACATTAGAATTATTACCATAGACTAGGAGAGGGCTGTTCAAAAAATAAGAAACTTCACCGAGTAGGACAGTCAAGGAAAAGATCAAGGGCAAATACACAGGTGAGAATCCCATCTCTACCTCAAAATCTGTCTCTTTATTATTAATAATTTAGGTTATTTAAAATAATAAAAATTTTGAATTGAATTTTAAAATGTCACCTAGAGAAAAGTGCCATCAATATTCTGATGTATTTCCTTCCCAATTTATTTTTATGAATTTTTTACATACTTAATATGTGTTTCCTAATAGTATAGCACACTCACCATAAACACCTTTAAAAGCTATAAAACTTGTTCAACATGTTGAAGGTATCATAATTTGCTTTTACATTCCTCTACTTTAGAACATTTATGTCTTTAGTAAATGTTGTTACTACATGAACCCTCTATTGATGTTTTTGCAATGTAGAAAGAGGAAAAAAGAAAGGGTCAGAGAGACAGCAACTCTTAAAAGAAGAAATACCACACTAAAAACAACCCCAGCACGTAATGTATGATATGTACGTTAAGATCTCATTTATATATTGTAATACATATTTTGTTTATATATGTTTATATGGTTATATTACATATATAAAATTAGGAAGAAATAGAGTTTAATTTACACATGCTGATTTGTAAGGGTGTCAAGCTATTCACAACAGGGCTGTTAACAGAGGTGTCAGGAGTGGAAGATGATTGACTCTTACGTAGCTTAACTTGTTAAAATTAGTAAGTCTAATTTTTGTATTTTCAAAAGGGTCAAGTAAACATATTTTATAATAACTTTTAAAAATATGTATATAAAAAGGTCAACCAGAAAAAAACTTGGATGTAGGCATATATGCAATTTGACCGAGATTACTTTTTAAAAATCCAAATATTTAAAACAACTGAACAGAAGAATGATTATCTCTGGATGTTGGAGATATAGGTAATTTTTCCTCATGTTCTTATTCTTTACTTTTTCTAATATCTTATAATACATATGAATTCATTTTGTAGTGGAGAAAAACACAGCCTACACTTTATTAAAATAAAAAGCATACCTGGCTCTGATTCCAGTCTGTTGTTTTTTAGCTGTGAACTGGACAAATCACTTGACCTCCCTAATCCTCATTTTCATCATCTGTAAAGACAATTAGCAATGTCTGGCCTGCCTACCTGATGCATTTTTGTAAGAATTAAATAAAAATGCTTGTGAAAGTACTATATATATCACAATATTCTGTACAAATATAAAATATCATTATTGATTTAACTAGACCAATGATTTAACTAGATGGCTAAGTAAAGAGAAGAGAGGAAAGATAAATACATTTTCTTCTACTCCTTAGCAGCTACCCAAGTATAAGTCAGCAAGCTACACTTAAAGGACGCTGCGAAGAAGGGGAAGAAGAATGGGGGTGAAGTGGGGAAGAAGGAACTGCAGTAAAAAAACTGCTTACAGACCTTTCTTTTGTAATTATTGACAAAGCCAAAAGTGAAATTCCTTCACTGCTGTGTCATACACCCCTAAGGACATTATGATCAGATGCTAAGAGCACCCCAGACTGCCAGCTGTTCCTCCTACCTGATTAGATGATGAAAAAAGACAATTGTTAAGTAGTTTCTCAGTTTAGCCTTATCCTTCTTTCCTATATTGCCTTGTTATATACTACACCAAAATAAGTACTTTACCAAAACTGGTCACATGCTGTCAATGGTATAATCCATTCTATTTCAAAATAAACTAGATATTAAAAATCATTTGACTCTCCTGACTAAATACTTCTCCATAAATAAAAACAAAACTTATAAGAATTAGTGTTACATTAATACAATCTGGAAACATGAATCACTTCTTATTTTTTCAAAAAGTAATCTCAACTAGATCACTTAGCACATTTAAATGTGTTGAACTATTTTGATTATTTCAAAAATCAGATTTTATGCAAGACACCAAAAGTCCACTAGTTTTTCCAGTGATTAAAAAATACTTTTCTGAACTAAGGAGCTGGGTCAAATCCCATTATCAAAAACCATCATTCATGTTAAATTAGAATTTTAAAACTCCTGTTTTGATTTAGCTTCTGTAATGCATTTCTTTTTTCAGAAACGATTCTACCTTGATATTATGGACTATTACGTGATTTTACCAAAGTTTCTGTAGCCTGCAGGGTAAGCCTTCTCTAGTCTGACTGCTATGCCCAGGCCTAAAGGACAGGTGAATAGATTTCAGCAACAAAAGTAAAGAATACGTGGAGGCGCCCATGGTCTCACAGTGGGTGATAATTAACTTCTCTGGGGCTTAGTTTCCTAATCTGCAGACAAATATTTGAATAGATCAGTGTATTCTGAGGCATACTGGCCCCACAAGATGGTCCATGAAAGATGGGCGGGGGTGGAGTGGGATAAGGGGATGGTTAAACACAGTGAACTTGAGCAATCCTGTACTCTGTGCTCCCTGTTAGAGAGGCAGTGTGGATTAGCCAAGCCGACATTTAGAAGAAACCTTTGTAATTCATCCTAAATCACTGTTTCCACAGTTCAGTTAAGCATGCAAACATTTTGTCGTCGTTTTACAGAGAAGGTGGAGATAGTGAGAACCTTGACCACTGGAATACACTTTGAGAAACTAGATTTTATAATTATTAGCATCCCGTCTAGCCCTGGAATTTTCTGATGCTATGTTGCTCTATTAAAAAGTAATGAGATGTGTCCTGATTATAAGACAATTATGTCAGCAAACTTTACAATATAAGTTATGTCAGAAAATTTACAATATGGTGAAAAATAAAAGACTAATAAAATTCCTACTGAAAATGATTAATGTCAAATACTCCCATCTCCTGATATTCCACACCACAAAGAGCTGTCAAACAGCAACATAAATCAAGGGGAAAATGGAATAGATATAAGATTATTAAGCATTAAAGGTTACTGCTTTCACATCTCAAATAAGGTGCCTTTATACAGTAGTATCCTTTTTCTTGTGCAGAGAACATCTTTATCATTTGCCAAATACGTAAAATGAAGAGTCAGAAAAAGTATCTTTTTTTTTTTTTATACTTTATTTATTTATTTATTTATTTATGGCTGTGTTGGGTCTCTTAGTTTTCGTGTGAGGGCTTTCTCTAGTTGCGGCAAGTGGGGGCCACTCTTCATCGCGGTGCGGAGGCCGCTCTTCATCGCGGTGCGCGGGCCTTTCACTATCGCGGCCCCTCCCGTTGCGGGGCACAGGCTCCAGACGCGCAGGCTCAGTAGTTGTGGCTCACGGGCCCAGTTGCTCCGTGGCATGTGGGATCCTCCCAGACCAGGGCTCGAACCCGCGTCCCCTGCACTAGCAGGCAGACTCTCAACCACTGCGCCACCAGGGAAGCCCAGAAAAAGTATCTTTAAATAGATGCTTCCACTTTATAGACACATGTGGTTGTAAGGTTGATGTATATCCAGTATATGGGTGGACAGTGCAAAGTAAATTACAGAGAAAAAGAACGAATCAAAAGGAACCCAAAGCATATCCGTTGCCCAGCACTTAGAGAAGCTGGAACAAGATACGGTGCGGAGTCACCTTGGAGACCAGGGTCAAGGGAAATCATAACAAAATTACTTTTTAGTGACATTCTAATGGCTTGCTAACAGGACCGGAGGAAAAGAAAAGGCAGTGCCAAGATCCTGGGTTTCATTTTTCCCTCAAATATTTTTTTTTTTTCTAAAATTAACCTTAACGTTTGCCTTCAGCTAGATAAATCTGGGTCCAATCCTGGCTCTGTCATTTCATGGCTGTAGTAGCTTGGGCAAATCCTTTGATGTCTCTGAGCCTATTTTTCGTGTACGTAAAATTGAGATGATAGTATGTAATTTTCACACAATGTAAAAACTAGAGAGAGTGTAAGTTAAAGTGCCTGACACACAGAAAATGCTCAAGAGGCGTAGCAAGGGTCATCACACTCTTACACTCTATATGCAGGTCTGAACTAGGCACAGTGGAACGATGCGTGGATTCCGTGGTCCGTTGTACTCCCCCACCATTCTGCTTAAGGATACCTCCTCTCATGAAGCCGGCCAGGAGTCTCACATCCATCAGGCTAAGCAATTACCCCCCCCACCCCATGCTGTCCCACCACCGTGTGTTATGGTGAACTAGCAAAGGTCAAAAATGAGCTTTGACTGTGCTCTGATACGGTGTTCAGCCTATCACAGGCATAATCTCACTGACTTTCCACAACAGCTGTTACAAACGATGAACCTGTAGAATGAGGATGGTGATGGTGTCACCCAAGGTCACCCTGGCATCAGAGCTGGCACTAAACCAAAAGCCTGTCTGATTTTAAAGCTCACGCCCTTCCTCATCACACTGTACCAGTACTTGTATCCAGATCCATCCGATGAAGTGGTTTTGCTCTAGGCAAGCAGTTCCCAGCCTTTTCCTGAATAGCTTCTCTTTAAAGATAAAAACTATGCAGACCTCTATCATATCCCTCCTCAATGATACTTGGACTTTTTCATTTCTTTTTGGATGATGCACAAAGATAAACACTACCCTGATTGCAGATACGCTTTCATACAGACGGGCATGTTATTAGGCATGACAGTAGCCATATACATTAGAAAAATAGATTTACTATTGTGTGGGAGATAAATTGTTTACCTAAATCTGCAGCCTAATCATTGGGATTCACTATCTAGCTCTTTCTTGATCCTGCCAAAACTTACATTTGACTTAGAAGGTCTTCTTTTAGATGTGTGGGTTAATCTGTATTTTGTATTATTGTACATTTTAACAGAAAGATTCATTTTCATAAAAATGAAAATTTTAGATATTCTTTTATTTATTCTGTATATTCATATATAAATTCATAATGCATGTACTTACTATTTGCCAGGTGCTAATGTCTGCCCTCATAGACTTGTAGTCTATAAGGATGCACGGATAAAGAAGCCAACCAGCAATTAAAATGTATTCTGGAAATTACTATGAAGGGCAGTACAAAGTGCCTTAGGAGGCTGGAAGGGGATGTCTAACTCAGGGTATGAAGAAAAGCCTCCAGGAGGGAGTGATATCTAAGTTATGGCAAGAAGGATGGTAGGAAACAGTCAAATGAAAGTACCTATGAGGAAGGAGTAGGGTATGGGTGAGAGAAGGGATGGTGGATTTAGGGAATCAAAGAAGCTTGGTATATGATAAAGATAAAATGTGAGGAATACAGTGTCCTTAAATGAGGCTGGAGACCGTGGCACAAGTCTTAAAGGTCCCTGTAAAGGAGTCCAGATATCATGTGGCCTGACTGACATGAAGAGAAAAATACTATACTTCTTTAAATTGCCCAACACAGATGCCAGCTTCATCTGCCTTGTGCAGATCCAACTCTGTGCCACAGCTCTTATGAATCCAAATCCTGGTGCTTCACCTTTACCAATCCACCTTTACCAATCTGGTGCATCTACCCATGGCCCAGCTGCAGTGAGTGTTGGTGGCTATCAGCTCATAGATGTTGCCCTCCTCCAGAAAACTGCCCTGAGCTAGTGGAAGCCACTTCACCCAGGAGGGATATGCACCACCTGACAAAGGCTCTCTCCCTTAACTGAGCTTTCATCAGGCTCCTCTGAATCCTCTACTCCACTAGCTGGACCTTGGGCCTCCCAGTCTGTCCGTGTAGAATCCAGTTCAAGCAAGAATCTGGCTTAGTCTGTTTGGCAAAAATCCTCCAGCCTTGGTATCTGACCACCCCCTCTATCTGATGACATTTCTCATCCCCTACCCTTGATATTATCTTATCACCCTGGCCTGCCTGCAGCAAGAATTCTGTTGAGTCAGTTTAGCAAAAAAAAAAACACAACAAAAACAAAAAAACCCTTATTCCTTAGTAATTTTTCACCCACTGACCCTGCTCCTTGGTTATAAATTTCCACTTGTCCTTGTGGGAGTCAGAATTGAGTCCAATCTCTTTTCCCTACTACAAAACCCCATTGTAGTAATCTTCCATGAACAAAGTCTGCCTTATCATCTTTAACAAGTGTCATGGATAATTTTTTCTTTAGCACACCCATGGCTGAGTGATTATGGTACAAGGATGCACTCTTCAGTGCAGTAAAGAGTCCAACGCTTCCCCCACGCATCAGACCAAGACTGGGCTTGACCAGAAACCACATCTTCACTTGCCTCTTTCTCCTTCCTTACTCGGCCTCACTCCTTCCTAGAGAGGTTTTTTCTGAAGACCACCCCCTCCATAAATCAAGGGCACCTGAACTCCTGGTCAGGCTCTGTTTCAAAGGGATCCATGGAAGACATGCCATAAAAATTAAAGAAAACCTTTATGAAGTGAAATACCCAGAAAGGATACTAAACTAAGTAAAGTTATCTTTGAATAGATGACTCAGTAAGTGGTTATTCGCTATTCACGTGATGCAGCTTCTTGGCAAGGCACGACAGTTGAGAAAATCCCGTCCAGAAGACAAAAAACTCTTTCATAATTACTCATAATTTTCTCATGCAGTCTACTAAATATCAAACAGGGACTCTATAGACCACAATAACGCTCCATGAAGACCTTCTCCCTACAATGCACCTTCCTCACACCAAAGGGGCTTCCTAATGCTTCTCCTTAAAGATTCCCTAGCCCTTCTACTTCGATCCCATTCTTTCCTCCCCATTTCTTCCCGATTGTACATCATGAGAGCATAAAATACTCTCACACCTCATACCCTCTGAGGTTAAGTAGAAGCAGGTGGTACGTGAGGAAGGAATAAAATGCTAGAAACATGCATATATTCATAATTTCCATTCCATTATTGTCAAAGTGCTTCACACATTTTCTGTTTGTTTGAGGACTAAATCTTTCATATCTTTCTCTAATGTTCTATCCATTTCCCTAGCAAGTTGTGCTCTATCAATAAAGCAGAAGCACAGCTAAACCCCTGAAAGAAAAATTGTGTGTGTGTGTGGGGGGGAACATTTCATAAAATAAGTTAAAACTAAGATGGCTACGATGTGCTCCTTATCTCCATCTCTCTTCACACCTCCCTTAAGGCAAAAATGCTTATTATTACCAATAGAGGGTTCTAGAGTACCAAGAGAGCCTTCCTTTTAAGGCTCTCTTAAAAGGAGTGTGAACTGGGACAAAGCAAAAATGTAGGAAGATCAAAGATTGTCTTCATCATGAAAAATGACTAACAATCTCCACCTTCCAACCAATGTGGCTGTTTTGAGACTGTAAAAAGCACGTGGCACTCTTCCCTGGAAGCCCCACAATGGCACTCAGAGGTCCATGGACGACCCTTCCACATGTGCTGCCAAGAGCTATCTGGACTTTGCTAGAGTGAACCACCAGAACTAAGGAAAGTCATTAAAATCTTAGCCCTGGAAAAGGTATCTTGGAAGTGCCTCCTTTAGTTAGTAGGGGCGGCAGCAGCAACAGCGGAGCCCCATTTATTGCAGGGTGTCAACACAGCGCTGTCCTCTGAATGTACAGCACTGTGTACAGCAGACCTGGCTCTGCCAGAGCCTTCAGGAAGCCCACTTTCTGTCAAGTGGGTTGCTTTTCTATTTTATTAGATGAAAACTAAGGAAAATCCCTGTCTTTATGGCTTCAAGAATTCTGTGTGCATACTTCAGATGTCTGATTTATATGTTTTTCTAACCAATTCCAAAAAGAAAATGTGATCGTAGATATTTTTTTAAGGGTTGCAATGCCAGATTTTATTCCAGGGAGTTGAAGCAATGGATGGCTAAGCCTGCCTCCCCTTCCCAGACTATTTAGTTGGGATTAGATCAATTCCCCCATGTAGTTGCGAGTTCCTTGAATGAGGTGTCCGTCTTATTTGATGTTGTATTCCAAGCATCTGCCATATAATCAATTAGTGCTTAATGTTTCTGAATTGAATTTCTTCCATCCACATAGTAGGAATATAAGAAGCTTTTCTTATACATCCAGGAGTTACTCTGATAAATTGGTGCCTAACAATGTATATTATTAGGCTTGTGTCCTCTCATTAAATATATTATTATCAAATGAGATCTTATAGTCTCAATTGTACAAGAGGAAGAAACTGCATATTCTAGTTCCTCAATATTTCCTCTCCATGCCAATACCTTACACAAGAAATATATTTTACAAGATAAACTGAAGTTATTGATAACTAGAGGTAACATATAGTACAATATTACATTATATATTATTCATATTGTTATAACCTTTTGAGTTCCTAATTATAAATAATGGGATTGAGGAATGAAGAGAGAATTGCTTCAGACTAGTTCTAGTCTCAGTTAATAAATATTGCTGAACTTTTGCTTATCCCCTGCCTATTTTCTGCTATCTCAACATCTTCTGGTGACCAGAACGGCAGCCTATTGAAAAAATAAACTAGAGGGAGGTAATAAGCTGCAAGTCATACAATCATAAGTTCAACCTAAACTGGCAAACAGGTGCACCCTGATAAGCAGACTTGGAGTTTCCATGTGAAACTTGAGCTGACTCTGATTAAACTAAATACGCTGGAGCAAAGCACAGAGTGTGGGGTGAGATGAATCCCCAAAACTCAAATGCCGAAAACACTACTCCGTGTTGAAAACAATCAAGAGGAACCTAATCGGTATGTCTTCAAGATACTTCACGATAGGATCTCTCCTAGAATGCACACGTTTGGTAAATTCATGACAGTATTAAAAAGGACTCTTTTACTGTACGTTGGACATTTTAGAGAATTTAATGGCTTAAATTAAAAGTCTAGTGAAAGCAATGAATACACACCACTTTGGAAATTTCTTGGGCAATATAATATGGAATTTACTTCTATGGAGAATTCTCAGTGAAGTCTTTCAAAGGTATTCTTGATTGAATAAAGGTAACCTTGATTGAAGTCAATTTTAACATTTCACCATTAAATAGCCAATGAAAGTTACCTAGCCAGTAGGACTGTATTGCTGTTTGTATAATGGGAGTTAAAAAAGAAATCTCTTTAGAAAGGCTACTGTAATACGCAAGCGGAAAGCTCTTGCCATAGAGGTCAACAGAATACTTGTAATGCAGGCTCAGTTCTAACAAATCAAGTCCTGCACAGACTGAGTTACACAGAATCACTGCTCTTCCAACAGGATTATGGACATAGAGTGTAGCATTTCTGAAAGGAAGTGCTCCCTTGAGAGTGTGTACCACTTAATATACCTTCTGTCACATGCACCCCAATGTTCATAGAAGCACTATTTACAATAGGCAAGACACAGAAGCAACCTAAAGGTCCATCGACAGTGGAATGGATAAAGAAGATGTGGTTTATATACACAATGGAATATTACTCAGCCATTTGCAGAAACATGGATGGATCTAGAGATTGTCATACTAAGTGAAGTAAGTCAGACAGAGAAAGACAAATATCATATGATATCACTTATATGGGGACTCTAAAAGAAAAAAATGATACAAATGAACTTATTTACAAAACAGAAATAGACTCACAGACATAGAAAACAAAATTATAGTTACCAAAGGGGAAAGGGGGAGAGGGATAAATTAGGAGTTTGGGATTAACAGATACACACTACTATATATAAAATAGATAATCAACAAGGACCTACTGTAGAGCACAGAGAACTATATTCACTATCTTATAATAACCTATAATGGAAAAGAATCTGAAAAAGAATACATATAAATGTATAACTGAATCACTTTACTGCTTTGCTGTACATCTGAAACTAATACCACATTGTAAATCAACTATACTCCAATAAAAAAAGAAATAAAATTTCAGAAAAGTGTAAAAAAATGAAATAAAATACCCTCTGTTAAAGACAGAAACTGCTACAGTACCACTTGGTAACAAGTGACTTTCATTTTTCACATTAATGATAAAGTTCAGGAGCTAAGATACATCATGAGGGCCAGGATAAACTGATCTAATATTCTGCAACATCCATATTAATGACCATGAGTGTGAAAGAAGTCAAAGACATGCTCAATAAAAAATTTTTAAAGAAAACTAAAATAGGATCCTTTGCTACTGTTGTTACACCACCATGGTTGATAAAGGCAAAAGTCTGTGTGGTGAATATACTGTAGGGAAACTTCACAGAGACAATCTCAAGTTATCTACTACAAAAGCCTTTTGAATAAGAGAAGGTTTGTACAAATCTGAACCAATTCCATAAGAATAGCTGAAAAACAGACACTATTTTTAGATTTCCTAAGTTACTTTAGCACTTAGCATAAAGCTTGTATTATACAAAGAGTTAATCAGTATTAGTTTCATTGAATTGAAATCTATTTGGAGATCAGCATCAAACCGGCTCTGAATTTGTTCAACTGAAAGCTAGACATTTATCTTTCCATTGAAGGGAAAAAACTGAAAAAGTCACTAAAGTGTTTAATCACAGCATCATGGAACCCTCCACACAAATAGGGGGGACTAGACAAGTCATTTCAGGGTTAAATTCTAATGGAAGGTAAGACTTCACGGAGTCTATATGCAGTTGTGAACAAAGCATTTGAGAAACTTTAGTGGTCAGCAGGTTATTCTGATGGCCTGGGATTGGCTCAGATAATAAAGATTTCAAAATTGAGTAGCATTTCACATGTATCACTTTGGGTTTAAATGTGAAAATATGCGGTGTTGGTCAAGAATCCACATTGATTCTGCAGGCCCATTCTGGAGGAAGAACTTTACAAACGCCATTGCCTCTTTTTTCCCAAACTAGCTTGAAGCGTTCCTAGTTCCAGGAATTTTCTCTGACAACAGGTCTAGATTTGCTTCCTTCAGGTTGGAATCTGGCCACATGTGTCTCCTGCCATCACCATGTCTCATCAGCCCCAGGAAAATGCTCACACTAAAAGAAAGGAGCAGAATATTCTGGATATGTCCAGGCAGACAAAGTCTGCCAGGTTTATCATTTCCTAAAATGGCACTCCATGTTCACTGCTGGGAGTCATTCCCGCAGAGGAACTAGAGAGGCAATATATCTTGGCTTGCGTCTCCAATTGTAATTACATGGCAAACAAAAATAGATTCTAGTTGCTGGTCAGTCTGTTTTGCTCCTCATTTGATTTTGCCAAAAGATTTTCCTCTCTGGCGTAACGCTGAAGTCAGTTCTCTTGTACTCTCAACTTCTGCCTGGAGAAGCCCACTCCCACGCAGTACTGTTGAGCAATTTTAAGTTTGCTAAAGACGTCAGAGCAGAAATGAAATAGGGGATTTATATATAGCACATTTCAAGGCAAACCACCCTCAAATCCTGCTCTTCTCCAACTCCGCTGCTTTAATAGCAGTTACACTCAACCCCTCTGTAAGCTCTCTCCTCGACTTTGCCAAACCAACTCTGCCCCCCCCCACTCTTATATTCCTCTCACCTCCATACAGGGCAGAAAGAAAAAAGCTAAAGAAATAATGATAACAATTCTTGCATAAAGATGACACCATTCATCCGAAGGTAGCAGAGAAACGTAGCTCTGTAAAGACTCCTAGGGAAACACCATTAGTTTCATTCAGGCATCTCCTTGGTGTGGTACCACCCTCCCCATTCAGCTTATCAAAATAGTTGTTCCAAACCCAACAGACTTTTTCCGAGAAGTATTATTTTACAGGAGCACAGACTCTTTCCATATTGTTTCTGTAGGAAATGGGCACCTGGACCAGTATGATTTCCTACCACAGGAATTGAGATCGAGGGACCTGTGCCTTTAAGTTCTAGAGAGCAGATGGGCAGTGTAGTCAAAGTGTCAGGTTCTCTTCCCCGTGCAAATGAAGGAGTAGACCCATTGGGTTCAACTCTCCCAAAGTCAACTGGGTCAAGATCTCATCAGAGTCCCACTGGAAGGGGAGCTACTTTGCTCTCTGGCAAAGAACTATTAATGCGATCTCAACTAATATCAAATAAATGCTTAAGGGTTTTAATCTAAGCTTGCCTAATAATGGGGGGGGGGTAGATTTAGGAGAATTATAAATAATTACAGATGTCAGGAGTGATGTACTGTTGTTTATTTTGCATTCCTAATAGTGATTTGCTCTTTTGGAGTTTAATAGCTGCATTTCTAATATGATTAGCTCAAAATAATAACAGCTTCAGTGAAGGATTTATATTGAAATCCTTTTTATTCCCTGCCTGTTTATTGCTAAGCCAATATGGAAAGGTATAACATTTATTAGCTATTTGGACATTTGTCTCCTGAAAAAAGTCTTCTATATTAGGAAGTTTAGTTGGACTTAGTGACCAAAATGTAGACACAAAAAGTGAACATATTTGGCCTCAGCCAAGCAAATAGGCACAGTTCTGCATATGCAGAAATCGTAAGATACTACTGGACACGATTCTATACAAGCACATTTTAGACACTAAGTTCCATAAAAAATAAATGATATTGTAATGTGAAGTTTCTTTTTTTAAAAAGTTCTAGCCTCCTTTTATCAGCTCACACATAAAATTCAAAATAAAAATATTCTCTTACATAAGTAAAACAGATTTGTGACAGTAACAAAAAAACCATGGTGATACTGTTAATTAGTTAAGAATCATTGGAATGACGTATGTATTGTAAACGTAGACAAGCAAATTCACCTTTTAGCACTATGACTCATTTTGATTCTAATTGCTTTTGCAGGACTTTTATCCTTTCCAGAAACTTTATTAGCACAAAGACCACAAAATTCAGCTGAATCTAGCAGAGAAAGGTATCTATGTTAACATTAATTTCTTGGAGAGGTTCTGCTTTAGAATATAAGTGACTCTAGATTGCAAAGTATCAGAAAATGGGTCCCACTTCTCACCCTGCCCCTACCCTCAAACCCAGGACCCTAAATGAATTCTTCGTTACGCTGTAAAACAGTCATACCAAGTAATAATCTTTCCTCCTGAGAAACAAAAAGTCAAGCCACAACAAAAAGCCTGTTGTTATTTATCATTTTTATAATTAATCCTAAACTGGCAAAGCCAGCTAACCTTAAAATAAATCAAACTGCACAACTAAGGGAATAATGTACAGAGGTGAGGGGAAATTTTATCCTTTCCAAATGCATAAGAACTTTCCGTAACGTCATTAATGAAGGAAAGAATTAACACATGCCTTTATATCAGTGCTTAGTCACGTACTCTGGGGAGACATATACCAACATGAGGAATCTCCTGGTCTATGTAAGACCAGATCACAGCCTTGGATTCAACTTTGGTCTCAGCATGAACCTAATACCTGAAACTGAATTAACAGAATAATGACGAAATGCACCTTTAGAACATAACTGATGTCTTCTAGCTAACATAAGCTATATTTTTTAGTTTAACAATACCATATGTATTTTTTCCCAATTTTTCATAAGAAGTAAAATCTTTCCTTCGTGTCACTTTTTTCAAGTTTCTCTGAGTGTTCTTTCTGAGTTATCCTGACCCATGGAAAGGTGAAAGTTACAGTCTCACCCCCCTACATATTTTTTTTCATTTTATACCAAGTTAATTCAAGTCAGCCAGTACATATCAAGTACCTATTGTGTCCGGGAATTAGTATCAGAGAATGAGACAAATTGAAAGCAGTTTAATTTGGCATCCCCTGAGAGTGTTTACATTTAGGTTCACAAGGTCACAGATTATGTTATACCTGAATCAAGCTACTTTGCTGAATACTCTATTCAAAGATAACAAAAAAATGATAAAATGAACTCTTTCCTTCCAGAACACATATGAGAGATTTTTTTAAAGAAAGAGCCATTTACTTAAGTCATTTTGTTTCATCATAATTTGGTTTTGAACTCTTGGTGTGGTAATAAAATCCCACCATCAACTTTGCAAGATGCAGGAAAGATTGCTCTTACATGCCTGCCTGCCAGGGTCCCACCTAACTGGGCTCAGTCCCTGGGTCTCTGGCATATTTCCTGGCTATGCCTCCTAAGACATGAGCTCTCATTGTGAATGAGCTGAAATGCAGACTTAATACAAACGAGATTCTTCCTGTAAATGTGTGTATTGTTCAGGAGTCACTTCAGGTAACATTTTCCATGCAGGATTTAATTGCTAGAGAGCTTTTCTCTTCTACCTGCCAAACCTTTTTTTTTTTTCCTTGTGTTCTTTGAATACTAAGGCACATGAGCCTGCTAACACATGAACAATACTAACATGAATTTTTAAACATAGTCTACATGAAACAATTCACATGTCTGATTTATTATACATTCATCTGATTCTTTACATAATAAATCAACAGACTTACAGAGAAACGATGGGTTTCAAAATTGTGCTTGACAATGTAGAAGATAAAGAACGAATCTAAAATATTATCCCTGTTTTCAAGGAGATCAAAGTCTCTTTGACAGAAAGAATAACACAGTAAGCAAATAGCAAACTGTTCAAGATATTATATTAGTAAAGTAAAATTGTGGGTGCTCTCTTGAATATGGGGATATCTAAGAGCCATCTCAACCTTAACAAAACCAAAGCTGAAATTCTGTTCTTACCCCCCAAAACCTATTCTCCCACAGTCTTAGCCTTCTAAGTTAATGACAAATCCATCCTCCCATTTCGAGCCATTCTTGATTCCTCTCTCTTTTTTTCACACATCACATCCAGTCTAAAAGCAAATCTTGCTGCACCTACTGATAAATATGTGCAGGATCTTCTGACTACCATCGCTGCTACCACCCTGGCCCAAGCCACCGCCATTTCTTATCCAGATTCCAGTTACAGTTTCCTAACCAGTATCTCCCCTTCCTTCTTGCCCACTATAGTTTAATCCCAACCCAGCAGCCAGAGTGGTTGTGTTAAAATGAACACCAGTTGATGCATCATGCTAAAGACCCTCCAGTGGCTTTTTGACCCATCAAAGCAAAAACCAAATGTTGCACAATGGTCTACAAGGCTGGTCAGGATCTGAACCACGTCACTCATCTGACCTCATTTCCTAGAGTTCCTCCCATCCTTGCTCCCTTCCAGCCACAGTAGCCTCCTGCTGTTCCTCTAGCACATGTGGCATCCTCCCATTTCAGGGCCTTTGTCTGGTTCCTCTTTCTGGAATCATGCTCTCTTAGGGTTTGCTGCCTCACCTCAGTTAAGTCTCTGCTCATAAACTGCCTCCTCTGAGTGCTTCCCTGGCCACCCTATCTAAAAGCACGATTCTCTACTAGCCCCCCCAGCACCTTTTCTGATTTATTTCTCATCCAATTCTTATAACCTCCTAAAATATAAATACTGTAATTGTTTATTCATTTGTTTGTTTTTCCTTCTCCATTAGAATAATCTCCTATCTCCTTCTTATACTGCTGTATCACCAGTACTCAGGAGAGTTCCTGTCACATAGTAGGTGTCAAATAAATGTTTGCTAAATCAGTGAGGCCACTTAAGAAATCTTCAAAAGCCAAATTAGCCTTCTTTCAAAAAACTTCTATTTACTAATACCAATTGATGTAATTTTCACCTGCTTAATAAAACTTTATCAATGTATCAAACTTTAAGTTTAAAATGTATGAAGTGAGCTGTCTAATTAGATTTCTAGATATGTTTTTGTCTCTAAATAATGTTCTACTTTCTCAAGTACCTTTTTCTATCTTCATATTTATTATCTATTCAGTCCAAAAATGGGACCAGAGAGTTATGACTTGGGCACTGCATCAATGAGGAAGAATAATATCAGCTGCTGAAACAAATAACCCCCAAATCTCTGTGCCTTAACACAGTAACAATGTGTTTCTCACCTACATTATGGTCTGATGATTCTCCTGGTGGATTTCTTCCAAGTGATGACTTAGGATCTAAGCTTCTTCCATTTTGTGACATTGCTATCTTAAAAACGTGGCTATCAAGGTTGCCAAAGAAAGTGAGAGTTAATGTGAGATGATTATGCAGGGGGTTTTATAGCCATGCCTGGAAGTGGCATACGTCATTGTCCCTGTATCCCTTTGGCCAAAACATAGTCATATGACTCCAACACAGCTTCCCAAGAAGCTGGAATATGTAGCTTTCCTGTGTGCCCAGGAAGAAGAAATCAAACAGGACCCCAGTGTCCAAATGAAAGAATATTCCAGAAAAGTTCAATCTCTTCATCCAATTGTTCTGACATGAAATTTTTGATCATCACTCTAAAAATCTTGAACAAGAGTCTGAGGGTTAAAGCAAAGGATGTCAGGGAAAGAATGCAATATAGAAGGAAAGCATTGGAATAGTTCCACAAGAAGAGTTATGTTTCTTACATTTTGCATCAGCTTTTGCTAAAGAATCTCTAAGGAGGCATTTTTTAGTCCCAATTGTGTTTAGAAGTCTCCTCATACCAAGTAAAGAAAGTAGACCATTGGACAGTCAAAATTTTGTTTCTTTTTGGTTTACGCTGCCTCTCAGATGAACAACTTTGCCCAGATCAAAAGATCCCCAGGGTGAGCACTATAATTCCAAATTGTCTTTGGTGAAACTGTGAGAGAAAAGTATGCACACGGGTTAGCATTATAGTGAGAAAACATAAAGGAAGCAGGTGTATGGCCTGGAAGAGGCAGTTTTAGATTGAAAAGATGCCATGAGCTCACAAAGTGTCTGTGAGATGGGTGTTTGAGTGAGCTTTTGTCACTGGAGCTTGGTCGATGACCAACCATCACCTATCAGGAACCAGATAAAACCTCCTGATTCTGGGTAGATGAAACTAAAACAGAAACTATTCTCAGGAACACAAAAACAAGATTGAGGAAGAAGTCCTTATAAGGATTTGAAATGGTGACCTGGGACCAAGTTTGTCCAAAGGAAGCAGATAAGAAATTTTCTGAACATATCAACCCCCAGGCTGGCTTGAGGACAGATTTATGGGCTCATCCTCTCCCTATAGACAAACACCATTCAAGACAGACAGACTAACAAGGCATCAGACAAGCAGTTATTAAGTAGTAAAAAACAACTTCACTAAAGGACAGTACAAATATGATCAGAAAACCAAAATCCCAAAGAGGGACTTATTCCTAGGAAAACAAAATAAACCCAGTGCAAAAGGGCTTTAAGAAAGTATTGGAGCTCAATTTAAACTATAAAATATTATTATTACTTTATAAAATATGATTGTTCTTCCCTCCAAATGGGAAAAAATTCTGAAGGACTTCAATGAAATGACTGAGTTCAATTCTTCATGAATTTATCTCCCAATCATGGGCTGGTTGGCTTCTCCAGCAGGTAGAGAGAGAAGGGGTCCCAGGTATGTGCAGTTATTGAAGAAATCAAGATGGAATAATAAAGCAACCAAAGACATTCAGAAGTTGGCCTGGCACTCACAGCTAAGCCGTGTTATTATGTCCTGTTGGACATAAACAGAATACCAACTTCAGACAAGGTTACTCTGAGACCGTAATAAAATAAGAAGCAAGGCTAATTCTACATTTTATCTAAGCAAAGACAAAAACAAGTTGATTGTGGCACCCACAAAATGCCAAACACCTCTTCTCTTGGCCCAAATGAGTGACTGCTAATTCTTCACAAATTATAGCATTATCTTGGTCCTAGTTTCCTCTTTCTATAGGCAAGATTTATTGGGATGCCCAATCATACAATTATCCCTCTTTCTGACAGCATCCAACCTAGACCTACTTCCTTAGTCCCTCCCCCATATACCCAACCATAGCCCAAAGACATTAATTCCTTTCTCCATTTTAAGTGTAAGCAAATTTTTCTGTTCAGAGTAATAAAGTGATGATGCTACTTGATCTTTCTCATGCCAAGTAATAGAGGCAGTAGGGGTCAGCTGATGGTTAAGAGCCTGCGTTTGAATACTGTGTTTGTCTAGTGCACACCCCCAGTTAATTGTAGAATGGAGATGATATAATAATGTCAATTACCTCAGAAGGCTGAGAAAATTGATGATGAGATATGTATAGCATATATAAATATAGCGCCTGGCACATAGTAAGTAATGGGTTCAGAGGGACATGTAATGAACCCATTACATAGTAAGTAATGGGTTCAGAGGGACATGTTTGCATGGTTATTGATCTTGCAATGCAGTAGCCAGCCTCACTGAGAGCAGGTCTCCTCTGCTTTCCCCACAGGAAAATCTCATATTCCAAAGTCACAGCAACAAGCTGATAACCTCTGGCCTAATGGAGACCTTTTTTTCCACCTCTGCCCATCGGTGTCTATTTGAGCAACTACCTGTAGGAAAACAAATTGGTTGACTGATCAAAACATTCAACTGTTTTTCTAATGTTTTGTCATCAAGAGGAGACACAGCCTAAGGGTAAGTAGTTAAGCTAATTACTTTCAGGATCACACAATAGTTGACAAGCAGGCTCAGCTTAATATATGAAACATGCTGCTTAGGAAAACCAGTGCACAATTGATGGGGTAGTGCATGAACGCTGTCAATTAAGGAAATAGAACTAAAGTATACTGAGAAAAGTACCCTGGGTTTTTAAGAAAACATACTTTTCTTTTATTTATATTGCATAGATAACCAAAATTAGAACTTATGTATTTGTTTATTTTTATTTTTTTATTGAAGTACAGTTGATTGACAATGCTGTGGCAATCTCTGCTGTACAGCAAAGTGACTCAGTTATACACATAGATGCATTCTTTTTTATATTCTTTTCCATTACGGTTTATCACAAGATATTGAATATAGTTCCCTGTGCTCTACATTAGGACCTTGTTGTGTATCCATTCTATATAAAATAGTTTGCATCTACCAACCCCAAACTCCCAGTCCATCCGTCTCCCTTTCCCCCTCCCCCTTGGCAACCACAAGTCTGTTCTCTATGTCTATGAGTCTAGAACTGCTGTATTTAAATATCCCTTTGTCCATGTGCTAATCATTTTGATTTAAATTTTGTTTGATTTTGCATACACATTCTCAAGATATTATTTATATTCTTTTCTCCCATTAGCAAATAATGTGCATTGGAAGGGATGAGATTTGCAATGTATTGCTCATTTAGGCAATTATTGACTTGGGATAAAGATTTATTTTCCTATTTCTCCCTTAAAGGATGGGAATTATTTTTCAGCTATTGCTCAACCCAAGAGTTTTCATATAAAAGTGTTTTTTTTAAACATACTCTACTGCTGTTTCCCAGATTGGTTAGTTACATGAAATGAATTTTAATTTTAGGAATTTTATTTATGGTATTTGTCTACATCATTTAAAATATTTTCTTAGACTTAGTGCACAATTTATTTTATCATTCCTGTGTATCCATATTCAGGTCTCTTAATTATTTTTACCCAACAGTTTCCTTGAATCTCTGCACTTGTCCGTCATTTATTTCTAGAATTCAGCTACCCAAGGCTGACTACTGCACTGCTGAAGCTGTAAAACCACCTCCACCCTGGTCCATGAGGATCCTTCCTTAACAGGCCAAAGTTACATCAGCCTTAATTTATTGACACCACATATGGCAAAATCATTCGATCCCTAGTTTCATCTGTTTCTCTTTTGGCAATTCAGTAGTCTAGGTTTCTTCTGCCCATAAAATACTTGAGTTGTGGACTATTATTTTTCAAATTATTAATATACTTTGAATTTTTTCCTGTTAGAATTCATTTTGATTCTCCATTGCCCAAACTACCGATCTATGCCTTCACTTCTTTTTTCCCAACTTTGCCTGGAATATTCGTTTCTTAATAATGAAGTATTTTCTAAAAACACTAAAATATTAATGAAAAAAAGCCTTGTAAGTTCAGAGCACATTTCTCTTAAAATTCTGTATGACATAAAGCCATTATTTAAGTACATATAATGAAAACTGAGTTTTTGAATAAAATAAAACGAACAGAGGTAGTAAAAGAGATGAAAATATTACACACCCCTTTTTAAAAAGATAGTAGAATTAATGTAAAAAAATAATGAAAATGAAGGGGCTGTTAAAATCATACTTTAGTACACCTTTCAAGAAGTACTAAGGGACTCTAGATCTATCTGCAAATATCTAGAAGGATCATAGAATCTTAGGTTTGAAAGAAATATTAAATGAAAGTTCAAATGAAAACTCCAACCCGAAAGCTGCTTCTTTGTTAACCTGTCCTAATTGATCTTCCTTCTACACATGGTGAAACCCAAAACAAGTCTATACCTGTGTCCTCAGATGTTTGTAGATTGTTATTTTCACTCCCATTTCCAACCCTTACTTGTTTTGACGTGGTTTTAACACCTCTTACCATTTTAATGGCTACCGAGGAACACACTAGTTTTCAATGTATATTTTAAAATATGACACTTGAAATTGAACACTTGGTTCTAGATGATCTTTAATTGGTATTGTGAGCAATACAGTTAATTTGGCAGTGCCCGGCCACCTCTGGCATGGTGAATCATGTTCCTTGGGAACATAATGGCCCAGATTAGCACTCAGCAGTTATTCCCACCTCCTTCAAGTATGCTGTTTAGTACTCTAATAACTGGAAATCTTAAAACTCTACTTCTCAGCCTTTCCTCCTGCTAGGATTTTGGTCTCCCAGTTAGAAGCAATCATGAGATATTTGGAATGCACAAGTGAGGTGGAGGCCATCTTATCTCCATACTGCTTTTGGCTGTTTCCTACTGCCAGGAATGTTTATAGAGATTCAGCATCCAATCACCAGTCCGATGGGTATTGAGAGACTTTAGCCACTGAGGCAGCTGTGTTCCCCATACAGTATTCAGGCAGTTGCTGCAATCCTTCCTTACTGATCCTAAGATTGCAGCTGTGGTCGAATGTTCTCGAGCTCACTCTTTTCAATGGCGACCTTCCGATTCCCCAGCTTCCCCCTGGCATGTGAATCTCATAGTATTATGTGAGCCATTCCCTGGGGACCAGTCCAGCATCTGATTTCCAGCCCTTCCAACAACTATTATTATAATTCACTGTATTTAAATCTGCTTAAAATGCATAATATGTTTTTTGTTTTATGCACAAAACCCTATATGTCATAAATACTAAATATAACGAGACTATTATGCACTAGGACCCAGGCTCTTCACCTATATTACACAGAAAATATCACATCGACTTATTATACAGGTTTGAGTTATATAATAATCATATTCTACTAAACTCCCCAGCCTTCTGGCTCTCCTTATGAGCAAGAAGGCTCCAGTGTCCAAAAGCAAGCCTCTGAAGATCACAGGTGCAAGTGGATAGCAGCAACGCACACAAAACCTGGGACACAAGAGCTGGTAAAAGGGATCCAAGGAACACTCAAGTGTCTGTTACACAACTTATGAGACATGTGAGAATTGATGAGTTGAATCTGTACTTTAACTAAAGTGTTGATAAATATATGGTCTAGGACTGGGTCCATTCTAGAGAATTCTATTAACACTACAACATTGTGAAGAGGAAATCATATCATTCTATGGTAGTCACAAAGTAGGTAGCCAAGAATGGGTAAGTAATGAGAAATAAGTGTTATTCTAAGATACATACTTCTGTCTCAGCCCTAAAGACATTTTCATCTCCAACGAGGATAGAATAATCTTGACCATTCTAATCTTGATACAGTCAATGTCTAGCTTCAAGATCATATCTAATAAAGAGTTAGACATTTTATAATATCACCCAAAGGCTCATAGTCATCCCTGAGGCTGTCCCTTTTTAATTCATTTATTTGATAATGCAGAGAATGAATGAGGCATATGCTTTCAAATTTACAAGCATTACTAAACTAGTCAGCCTGTTAATACTCGAATTATAATTCAAAATGGCCTTGATAATATGATATCACTTTTATGTGGAATCTAAAAAAGAAAAAAATGATACAAATGAACTTATTTACAAAACAGAAATAAACCTACAGACATAGAAAACAAACTATGCTTGCCAAAGCAGAAAGGGTGGGGGAGGGATAAATTAGGAGTTTGGGATTAACATATACACATAACTATATATAAAATAGATAACAACAAGAACCTACTGTATAGCACAGGGAACTATACTCAGTATTTTATAATAACCTATAAAGGAAAGACTGAAAAAGAATATATATAAATGTGTATATATATATATATATGTATATATATGTGTATATATATATACATATATATATATAACTGAATCACTTTGCTGAAACTAACACAACACTGTAAATCAACTATAATTCAATAAAACAAAAATAAAAAATAAAGCAGTGAGAAAAAAAACCAAAATGGCCTTGATAAGAAAAACTTTCTTGCAAAGACATATACATATATTGTGGACATGTGTTAGAATAAGGATAATACACACACACACACACACACACACACACATACACACAGATGTGTGTATGCAAACACAAGAATAATTAAAGTATGTGGCAATACCAAACAGTATTCTTAAGAGATGAATTTTTTTAAAGAGGGTCCAGGGTCCAGAGGGCAACGATAAGAGGCCAAAAGATAAGAATCACTCTAAGTATAACTTTAGCTCAAACTGAAAAGAATAAAGAAAGCCAAGAGAAATCGTTATTACCTTCAAATTCATACAGGGCTACTTCATGAATGAAACCATGAGAGAATAACTAGAAATAAGCCAGTTTAATTAAGGCACAAGGGAAAAAAGAAAAACGTCTTAGCTTTTGAGGTGGTAAGTAGATCTTTTGAGGTTGGGGAGCAGGATCTTTTGGTTTCCATCTAATCACTGGCTAGTGGCCTGGCTCCGGTGTCTTCAATTTGCCCCTCAAGATCCACCCTCCAACCTTCTCCACCTGCTCCCTGCTTTAGAGATGGCTCTGCGGTGAAGGACATCTAAGTTAGATTTCAGCTCAGCCAAGGTTGGAGACTCAGCAGATCAGAGGGAGACAGTAAAGCAAGTTCAGGCTATTTATTTCCTCGTTCCTCACTCTGCAAGTTCCCCTCGAGCTACATATATTATTTTGAAAATTAATTTTCTCTGAAAAACACTTTAAAAAAAAAAAAACCTATAAAATGACACTTTCCCATGTTGCATATACCTCGGGAACCATTTATGGAGACTTTTACACAGTAATCTTGAGCTTTCCTAGCACAACAGCTATTTTTATCTTGGACATCTGCATTAAAAAATGCAAAATATTTATCTTTTAAACTGTTGGTTTAATCTAAACCAGTGTAAAATGTTTTATGGTTTAATTTCTTAGTCTTTTTAAGTTTCTTTCCAAAATAAATATGTCCTGTGGCTCTTTGGTCTCACTTTTACAATCATCAGCTTTCGTTGTTGGCTTTTCCCCATGTGGAAAGGAATTGGATTTAATTCCTTACAAAACGAAATTTTGAAAAATGCATTTGCCAGTGATGTGACCTTAGCCAAAATGGATGATTCTAGATTTGGCTTCATCGTTCTGGTTCTGGGTCAAAATGGATTTGTCCGGCAACTATGTGGAAAAGGATTAATATGTGATTGGAACATTTTGAAAGGCAAGGCTAGTGACAGTCCTGGCCTTGTTCCCTCTAACATCTTGAATCATCGTTGTCTGGAGTAGAGTCCATCAGTTGCCTCAGAAACAAAGGGGGGCGGTAATGAATGTGTTCATTGTACTGAAGGGTTTTAGAAAAATGGAGACAAGCTCGGGAATGGATGGGGAGTAAAATTCTTGTCATATATGGGAATTCTGCCCTGGATATTTCACACCGCTGATATATTTAAGCACCTTAGTAGAGTATTAGGTATTGAAAGAGACTGACCGTGAAAGAAACGCATACTACCATCTTATCCTTCTAAGAATATAAAAATCATTTTACCTAAGGAAGAGGGAAGTCTCAATTTGCCTTTTACAGTCATCATATATATTGATCCTAGATTGAATATTACCATATCTTGGTACATCTGATAAAATTTTCCAGTTCCCTAGTTTCAAAGGTAAAAATGTATGTATTTGGGGGAATCAAAGATATAAGTGTATTTTCCTTAAATAAGTGAAATACTGAAAATAGCAGTCACCTTTCCTTCTTACAACAAGCAATGAGCATGTCTTTCATGGAACATAAAGAATATTGTATGAGGTGGCATTAAGGAATATAAAAGAAATCTTGCTCTCCAGGAGTCTATAATCCGAACATATCATTTTATCACAAATCTCAGAAATTACCTTGCACTCAGAAAATATTCACAGCTCAAACATAAGAAATCCAATGAACCAGCCTTCCCTATTAGGACCAAATTGCTACAGGAAACTAGCTTCCTACCTGGGTTATTTAGATAGGGATGGCATATTTACTGTCTCAGGGACACTCGGCCAAGGTAGGTGCTTGTCACTGGTCTCCAGCATGTGACAGCTAGAGCAAACTCTTGTCAGCATAAGTGTCTCATGGTTTTAAATGGGATCGTCACAGCACATCCATCAGTGCAAAAGAACTCATGACTGAAAGACTAAATTTACAGTGTTTACAGAGAAAATTCACATATATTGCACAATAGCAAACATTTCCAGAAAATTCATATTAATAATGGAAACCTTTTAGAACAGTTTAGCATTATTTAGAATTTATCTTAAGAATGTACTTTGTCTTTATAACTTTTCTATTAATCCATTCTAAGGCCTCTTTCAATTAAAGAACTGATTAAACCATTTCAAATAGGACTAAATCCAAAAACAAAAGCCCACTCCCTGAACTTTTTTTTTTGGTGCCCTCCCTGAGGCTGAATTTTTAAATAAAACATACTTTCCAATCGAATTATTTTACTGTAATAATGTTTTTAACATTTATGCTCTTTATAAAATATGCATTGAGGCTATACCTATATTTTACCTTACTTAAAAGTGTGCAGGGGGGGATTGGAGAAGATGGCGGAAGAGTAAGACGCGGAGATCACCTTCCTTCCCACAGATACAGTAGAAATACATCTACACGTGGAACTGCTCCTACAGAACACCCACTGAACGCTGGCAGAAAACGTCCGACCTCCAAAAAGGCAAGAAACTCCCCCCGTACTGGGGTAGGGCAAAAGAAAAAAGAAATAACAGAGACAAAAGAATAGGGACGGCACCTGCACCAGTGGGAGGGAGCTGTGAAGGAGGAAAGGTTTCCACGCACTAGGAGCCCCTTCGCGGGCGGAGACTGCGGGGGGCGGAGGGGGGAAGCTTCAGAGCCACGGAGGAGAGCGCAGCCACAGAGGTGCGGAGGGCAAAGCGGAGAGGTTCCCGCACAGAGGCTCGGCGCCGAGCAGCACTCACCAGCCCGAGAGGCTTGTCTGCTTAGCCGCCGGGGCGGGCGGGGCTGGGAGCTGAGGCTCGGGCTGCGGTCAGATCGCAGGGAGAGGACTGGGGCTGGCGGCGTGAACACAGCCTGAAGGGGTTAGCGCACCACAGCTAGCCCGGAGGGAGTCCGGGAAAAAGTCTGCAGCTGCCGAAGAGGCAAGAGACTTTTTCTTGCCTCTTTGTTTCGCGGCGGGCAAGGAGAGGGGATTCAGAGCGCCGCCTAAACGAACTCCAGAGAAGGGCGCGAGCCGCGGCTATCAGCGCGGATCCCACAGCAACAGGGGCGCAGAGGGAAAATCGGAGAGACTCCCGCACAGAGGCTCGGCGCCGAGCGGCGCTCACCAGCCCGAGAGGCTTGTCTGCTCCCCCGCCGGGGCGGGCGGGGCTGGGAGCTGAGGCTCGGGCTGCGGTCAGATCGCAGGGAGAGGACTGGGGCTGGCGGCGTGAACACAGCCTGAAGGGGTTGGCGCACCACAGCTAGCCCGGAGGGAGTCCGGGAAAAAGTCTGCAGCTGCCAAAGAGGCAAGAGACTTTTTCTTGCCTCTTTGTTTCGCGGCGGGCAAGGAGAGGGGATTCAGAGCGCCGCCTAAACGAACTCCAGAGAAGGGCGCGAGCCGCGGCGATCAGCGCGGACCCCAGAGACGGGCGTGAGACGCTGGGGCTGCTGCTGCCGCCTCCAAAAAGCCTGTGTGTGAGCACAGGTCACTCTCCACACCGCCCCTCCCGGGAGCCTGTGCAGCCCGCCACTGCCAGGGTCCCGGGATCCGGGGACAACATCCCCGGGAGAACGCACTGCGCGCCTCAGGCTGGTGCAACGTCACGCCGGCCTCGGCCGCCGCAGGCTCGCCCCGCCTCCTCTGTACCCCTCCCTCCCCGCGGCCTGGGTGAGCCAGAGCCCCCGAAGCAGCTGCTCCTTTAACCCCGTCCTGTCTGGGCGGGGAACAGACGCACTCAGGCGACCTACACGCAGAGGCGGGTCCAAATCCAAAGCTGAACCCCAGGAGCTGTGCGAACAGGGAAGAGAAGGGGAAATCTCTCCCAGCAGCCTCAGAAGCAGCGGATTAAAGCTCCACAAACAACTTGATGTGCTTGCATCTGTTGAATACCTGAATAGACAACGAATCATCCCAAACTCAGGAGGTGGACTCTGGGAGCAGGAGATATTAATTTTTCCCCTTTTCCTTTTTTTTGTGAGTGTATATGTATATGCTTCTGGGTGAGATTTTGTCTGTATAGCTTTGCTTTACAATAGCTTTATTTTACTTCACTATATTATAGCCTCTTTCTTTCTTTCTTTCTATTTTTTCTCCCTTTTACTCTGAGCCGTGTGGACGAAAGGCTCTTGGTGCTCCAGCCAGGCATCAGGGCCGTGCTTCTGAGGTGGGAGAGCCAACTTCAGGACACTGGTCCACAAGAGACCTCCCAGCTCCACGTAATACCAAACGGCAAAAATCTCCCAGAGATCTCCATCTCAACATCAAGACCCAGCTTCACTCAACGACCAGCAAGCTACAGTGCTGGACATCCTATGCCAAACAACTAGCTAGACAGGAACACAACCCCATCCATTGGCAGAGAAGCTGCCTAAAATCATAATAAGGCCACAGACACCACAAAATACACCACCAGACGTGGACGTGCCCACCAGAAAGACAAGATCTAGCCTCATCCACCAGAACTCAGGCACTAGTTCCCTCCACCAGGAAGCCTACACAACCCACTGAACCAACCTTAGCCGCTGGGGACAGATACCAAAAACAACGGGAACTACGAACCTGCAGCCTGTGAAAAGGAGACCCCAAACACAGTAAGATAGGCAAAATGAGACGACAGAAAAACACACAGCAGATGAAGGAGCAGGCTCACAACACACTGGACTTAACAAATGAAGAGGAAATAGGTAGTCTACCTGAAAAAGAATTCAGAATAATGATAGTAAGGATGATCCAAAATCTTGGAAATAGAATAGACAAAATGCAAGAAACATTTAACAAGGATGTAGAAGAACTAAAGAGGAACCAAGCAATGATGAAGAACACAATAAATGAAATCAAAAATACCCTAGATGGGATCAATAGTAGAATTACTGAGGCAGAAGAAAGGATAAGTGACCTGGAAGATAAAATGGTGGAAATAACTACTACAGAGCAGGATAAAGAAAAAAGAATGAAAAGAACTGAGGACAGTCTCAGGGACCTCTGGGACAACATTAAACGTGCCAACATTCGAATTATAGGGGTACCAGAGGAAGAAGAGAAAAAGAAAGGGACTGAGAAAATTTTTGAAGAGATTATAGTTGAAAACTTCCCTAATATGGGAAAGGA
Organism: Balaenoptera acutorostrata; assembly: GCF_949987535.1. NCBI lineage: Eukaryota > Metazoa > Chordata > Mammalia > Artiodactyla > Balaenopteridae > Balaenoptera > Balaenoptera acutorostrata. Next base: position 76,715,867 of record NC_080077.1, on the reverse strand, counting down.
AATAGGTAATCAAGTCCTGGAAGCACAGAGAGTCCCATACAGGATAAACCCAAGGAGGAACACACCAAGACACATATTAATCAAACTGTCAAAAATTAAATATAAGGAAAACATATTAAAGGCAGCAAGGGAAAAAAACCAAATAACACACAAGGGAATCCCCATAAGGTTAACATCTGATCTATCAGCAGAAACTCTGCAAGCCAGAAGGGAGTGGCAGGATATACTTAAAGTGATGAAGGAGAAAAACCTACAACGAAGATTACTCTACCCAGCAAGGATCTCATTCAGATTCGATGGAGAAATTAAAACCTTTACAGACAAGCAAAAGCTGAGAGAGTTCAGCACCACCAAACCAGCTTTACAACAAATGCTAAAGGAAATTCTCTAGGCAAGAAACACAAGAGAAGGAAAACACCTACAATAACAAACCCAATACATTTAAGAAAATGGGAATAGGAACATACATATCGATAATTACCTTGAATGTAAATGGATTAAATGCTCCCACCAAAAGACACAGGCTGGCTGAATGGATACAAAAACAAGACCCATACATATGCTGTCTACAAGAGACCCACTTCAGACCTAGAGACACATACAGACTGAAAGTGAGGGGATGGAAAAAGATATTCCATGCAAATGGAAATCAAAAGAAAGCTGGAGTAGCAATTCTCATATCAGACAAAATAGACTTTAAAATAAAGACTATTACAAGAGACAAAGAAGGACACTATATAATGATCAAGGGATCGATCCAAGACGAAGGTATAACAATTGTAAATATTTATGCACCCAACATAGGAGCACCTCAATACATAAGGCAAATACTAACAGCCATAAAAGGGGAAATTGACAGCAACACAATCATAGTAGGGGACTTTAACACCCCACTTTCACCAATGGACAGATCATCCAAAATGAAAATAAATAAGGAAACACAAGCTTTAAATGATACATTAAACAAGATGGACTTAATTGATATTTATAGGACATTCCACCCAAAAACAACAGAATACACATTTTTCTCAAGTGCTCATGGAACATTCTCCAGGATAGATCATATCTTGGGTCACAAATCAAGCCTTGGTAAATTTAAGAAAATTGAAATCGTATCAAGTATCTTTTCCGACCACAACGCTATGAGACTAGATATCAATTACAGGAAAAGATCTGTAAAAAATACAAACACATGGAGGCTACACAATACATTACTTAATAACGAAGTGATTACTGAAGAAATCAAAGGGGAAATCAAAAAATACCTAGAAACAAATGACAATGGAGACACGACGACCCAAAACCTATGGGACGCAGCAAAAGCAGTGCTAAGAGGGAAGTTTATAGCAATACAAGCCTACCTCAAGAAACAGGAAACATCTCGAATAAACAACCTAACCTTGCACCTAAAGCAATTAGAGAAAGAAGAACAAAAAATCCCCAAAGCCAGCAGAAGGAAAGAAATTATAAAGATCAGGTCAGAAATAAATGAAAAAGAAATGAAGGAAACAATAGCAAAAATCAATGAAACTAAAAGCTGGTTCTTTGAGAAGATAAACAAAATTGATAAACCATTAGCCAGACTCATCAAGAGAAAAAGGGAGAAGACTCAGATCAATAGAATTAGAAATGAAAAAGGAGAAGTAACCACTGACACTGCAGAAATACAAAAGATCATGAGAGATTACTACAAGCAACTCTATGCCAATAAAATGGACAACCTGGAAGAAATGGACAGCTTCTTACAAATGCACAAACTGCCGAGACTGAACCAGGAAGAAATAGAAAATATGAACAGACCAATCACAAGCACTGAAATTGAAACTGTGATTAAAAATCTTCCAACAAACAAAAGCCCAGGACCAGATGGCTTCACAGGCGAATTCTATCAAACATTTAGAGAAGAGCTAACACCTATCCTTCTCAAACTCTTCCAAAATATTGCAGAGGGAGGAACACTCCCAAACTCATTCTACGAGGCCACCATCACCCTAATACCAAAACCAGACAAAGATGTCACAAAGAAAGAAAACTACAGGCCAATATCACTGATGAACATAGATGCAAAAATCCTCAACAAAATACTAGCAAACAGAATCCAACAGCACATTAAAAGGATCATACACCATGATCAAGTGGGGTTTATCCCAGGAATGCAAGGATTCTTCAATATATGCAAATCAATCAATGTGATACACCATATTAACAAATTGAAGGAGAAAAACCATATGATCATCTCAATAGATGCAGAGAAAGCTTTCGACAAAATTCAACACCCATTTATGATAAAAGCCCTGCAGAAAGTAGGCATAGAGGGAACTTTCCTCAACATAATAAAGGCCATATATGACAAACCCACAGCCAACATTGTCCTCAATGGTGAAAAACTGAAACCATTTCCACTAAGATCAGGAACAAGACAAGGTTGCCCACTCTCACCACTATTATTCAACATAGTTTTGGAAGTGTTAGCCACAGCAATCAGAGAAGACAAAGAAATAAAAGGAATCCAAATCGGAAAAGAAGAAGTAAAGCTGTCACTATTTGCAGATGACATGATACTCTACATAGAGAATCCTAGAGATGCTACCAGAAAACTCCTAGAGCTAATCAATGAATTTGGTAAAGTAGCAGGATATAAAATTAATGCACAGAAATCTCTTGCATTTCTATACACTAATGACGAAAAATCTGAAAGTGAAATTAAGAAAACACTCCCATTTACCATTGCAACAAAAAGAATAAAATATCTAGGAATAAACCTACCTAAGGAGACAAAAGACCTGTATGCAGAAAATTATAAGACACTGATGAAAGAAATTAAAGAGGATACAAATAGATGGAGAGATATACCATGTTTCTGGATTGGAAGAATCAACATTGTGAAAATGACTCTACTACCCAAAGCAATCTACAGATTCAATGCAATCCCTATCAAACTACCACTGGCATTTTTCACAGACCTAGAACAAAAAATTTCACAATTTGTATGGAAACACAAAAGACCCCGAATAGCCAAAGCCATCTTGAGAACGAAAAATGGACCTGGGGGAATCAGGCTCCCTGACTTCAGACTATATTACAAAGCTTCAGTAATCAAGACAGTTTGGTACTGGCACAAAAACAGAAATATAGATCAATGGAACAGGATAGAAAGTCCAGAGATAAACCCACACACATATGGTCACCTTATCTTTGATAAAGAAGGCAAGCATATACAGTGGAGAAAAGACAGCCTCTTCAATAAGTGGTGCTGGGAAAATTGGACAGGAACATGTAAAAGTATGAAATTAGAACACTCCCTGACACCATGCACAAAAATAAACTCAAAATGGATTAAAGACCTAAGTGTAAGGCCAGACACTGTCAAACTCTTAGAGGAAAACATAGGCAGAACACTCTATGACATAAATCACAGCAAGATTCTTTTTGACCCAGCTCCCAGAGAAATGGAAATAAGAACACAAATAAACAAATGGGACCTAATGAAACTGAAAAGCTTTTGCACAGCAAAGGAAACCATAAACAAGACCAAAAGACAACCCTCAGAATGGGAGAAAATATTTGCAAATGAAGCAACTGACAAAGGATTAATCTCCAAGATTTACAAGCAGCTCACGCAGCTCAATAACAAAAAAACGAACAACCCAATCCAAAAATGGGCAGAAGATCTAAATAGACATTTCTCCAAAGGAGATATACAGATGGCCTACAGACACATGAAAGAATGCTCAACATCATTAATCATTAGAGAAATGCAAATCAAAACTACAATGAGATATCATCTCACACCGGTCAGAATGGCCATCATCAAAAAATCTAGAAACAATAAATGCTGGAGAGGGTGTGGAGGAAAGGGTACACTCTTGCACTGCTGGTGGGAATGTAAATTGATACAGCCACTATGGAGAACAGTATGGAGGTTCCTTAAAAAACTACAAATAGAACTACCATACGACCCAGCAATCCCACTACTGGGCATATACCCTGAGAAAACCATAGGTCAAAAAGAGTCATGTACCAAAATGTTCATTGCAGCTCTATTTACAATAGCCAGGACATGGAAGCAACCTAAATGTCCATCATCGGATGAATGGATAAAGAAGATGTGGCACATATATACAATGGAATATTACTCAGCCATAAAAAGAAATGAAATGGAGGTATTTGTAATGAGGTGGATGGAGTTAGAGTCTGTCATACAGAGTGAAGTAAGTCAGAAAGAGAAAAACAAATACAGTATGCTAACACATATATACGGAATCTAAGGGGAAAAAAAAAAAAAAAAAGGCCATGAAGAACCTAGTGGCAAGACGGGAAGAAAGACACAGACCTACTAGAGAATGGACTTGAGGATATGGGGAGGGGGTGGGGTGAGATGTGACAGGGTAAGAGAGTGTCATGGACATATATACACTACCAAATGTAAAATAGATAACTAGTGGGAAGCAGCCGCATAGCACAGGGAGATCAACTCGGTGCTTTGTGACCACCCAGAGGGGTGGGATGGGGAGGGTGGGAGGGAGGGAGATGCAAGAGGGAAGAGAAATGGGAACATATTGTATATGTATAACTGATTCACTTTGTTAAAAAGCAGAAGCTAACACACGATTGTAAGGCAATTATACTTCAATAAAGATGTTTAAAAAAAAAAAAGTGTGCAGTATGGAAATATGTTAATATAAATGTTTCAGACATTACATGAAATTTCTAAAAAAAAAAAAAAGTGTGCAAATTTAATAAAATGAACAAGAAGAAGGTACAAATGGTGAGGTTAATCTGCCATGTCCAAAGATCACTAAACCTCATTTGTTTGGGTATCTTTGAAAAAAACTTAAATAAATGTTTAAACATACATATTTCTGTAAGCCAAAAATATACAATCATAAAACCAGAGGGGCAAATCGTTTGCAGATATTATGTAGACAACTCTGCTACCTTCAGTCTTCTATCATTCCATGTAAAATATTTATTTCATTGTATAAATTTCTTATATAATTACAAAAATATTTTTTAATTGAAGACAATTTGGAAAATGCATTTTATACCAAAACTACTACTTCATAGACTAGGCTGGTATAGGCAAAATTTTGAAATAGAGTTTTCTAAGGTTTTAGTACTCAATTGTCTTTTTCCTTTACTTTCTCAGGGATCTCCTATATTTCTACTGTTTCAACCACTTGCTTTCTTTTTCGGTCCGTATAACTTCTGATAGACTCCTATTTTTAACTCTCATCTGAGCTCTAAATAGTATTCATATTTGCTTATTGCATAGTCCCGCCCAAATAGCTCATTGAGATCTCAAATATCCAGTACTGAACTAATTCATCACTTCCGCTCCAAAAAAGTTCTTCCTCATTAGATTCCTAACTCTTTAAATGGAATAACTATCTTGCATTTCTAACACTAAATGTCTCAAAGTCATCTTTTATTCTCTCCTTTCCTTTATTCTCCTCTTTCAGTCATTGTGCAAATCTTTGTGCCTATCTCTAGAAATTACTCCCTCTTATTCACTACCACTACCTTGATTCAGGCATCATTTACCTTTCTTTTATACTTTTTATCGAGCTGTAACATATATACAGAAAGATGCACAAAATGGATAGCTCTATGCATTTTTGCAAATATCCAGCACCAAGATCACGAAGCAAAGTCTCACCGATACCCTAGAACTCCCCTCGTGCTCTCTCCCGGTCACTAACCCCACAGGGATAACAACTGTCCTAACGGCTAATAGCACAGATTAACTTTTGCCTGTACTACTAGGATGGCCTCTGAACTAAACATCCTATCTCTAGACTCTCTCTCATCAATTCAGCACATAACCACCAAAAAACTCTAACACACATTTGTCCATGGTATTCCCTTCCCCCAAACCTCCACTGGTTCTCCACTAGATCCCAGAATGCAATCCAACCTCTTGGTATTGCCTGTAGTGATTTAAACCCGCACCCCAATTAATCCTCAATACCCTCCAGGTTTATCCTTTTGGCTCACTTGCACGTCCCTTGAAAGGTGTAAGCACTGGTTAATCTAAAAGGAAGAGAGTTCTAATGGTTGAATATCAGTCACTGTGATAGCAAGGATTTCAATCCATATAACACGCATGGTTGATATCTGGGGAAGGGCAGGTAGTATTGAGAAAAATGGAGAAGTGCAGAAATCATATTTCCTCCCTGACATAACCATCAGATAGGTCTCTGCAAACAGAATAAAATATTAACAACTGGGTAAAACAGGGCAAAGGAAACTATTTAGTTCATTTCTTCATTCATTCAGCAATCATTTAGAGGCACATTCATAGTGTGAGGTGAACATGCAGATGCTGCCACAATTCCTGTGAAGACTATATACCTGTCTTCACTCACACAAAGGTCTCCATTCTCCTCTGCCAGCGGTTTGGCACCTATGGAAATGCTAATTTCATTTTGAAAATAAGCAACTTCTTGAAAGAGCTATATTCATTTGCAAGCCTGTCTCTTGCCAGATATTCAAAAGCAGGTGCAATGGGGTCAGCTACCTCTGAGATATAAACAAAAGGTTTCGTGTATGAGTCAGTGTGACCTTTACCGGCAGAAAACAGGAGAACCAGAGCTAAAAGCAGCAGTTTATGTACTTAGTTAATCCAGCGGCATGAATAAGCAGAGTGTAAAAGGTACAAGTGTTTTCAGTGAATGTGGATTAAATGTGGGGCTCGTGGGGCTCCTTCTCAATATTCATAGATGAAGTGTGGCTAAAGGCTTGAATTTCTTCTTCATGGACCCCCAGCTCATGGACAGATGCATTCAAAGAATTATCACATTTCTCTCCAAAAGTTGGGAGCTTCTCACCCAACAAGTTCATCACCTATATAAGTAGATTTTAATGAGTCAAGTCCATCAAACAACAAAATAATCTTTCTTTTAGCAAAGTGATAAAAAGTACTCTATTCCTTTATTTGGAATTATTTCAAATATTTTCCTCATGCATCTTAGTGCTTCTTCTTAAACTCTTTTGCAATTTGCTTCTTCAAAATAAAATTCTCCTTTAAAAGTATTTTTTTCCTTCCTAATATCTTTCAGGAGGAAGATTTCCTATGGTAAATACCCTGCAGCTAATTTCAGAGAATATTAAGCAGTGTTTGTTTTTGCTTGTGTGTATTAATACTTAGAAATGTCCTAGAAGGTAATGAACTTAACTTGTCTTGGCAAAAAGTATACAAACTGTGAAGAGTACAGTCTGGGAGCTCTAGTCTGGTTTTCTGGACTTAATTGAGCATACAATTTTTCACTTGCAGATTTTTGGCACTAGAGAAGAAGAATATTGGTAGCATGACATTTACCCCAAGAGAATTCAAACTAGAGTTCATTTCCAGCAGTGGCATTAGGTTCCATGTTGCTTTCTCTATAAATGACTTGCACAATGTGGACCCTCGCATTAATCATCTGTTGAATAAATTAACAAACAGTGTATGCACGTGTGTACGTGTGTAAGTACAAAATGCCTAGGCATACGCAGCTTGACATTTCACTGGAAGGAAGCCCATGATGATCTAAGTACATTTTGTACCACCACTCTGAGTTCTCTGAACTAACACTGGTGTATCATGAATAAGCGGCTGCACTGGGGCTTTCTCAAGCCATCATTCTGACAGCCCTCAGAGGTCATTGAGGTCAGTAGGTGATAACAGAAAGCATTTCTCACATAAGTCAGGCCTGTCTTTCCCCTTCTGCTCATGCTGTTCATTTCGGTGGCATCAGAGTGCCTTTCCCTGGGATTGAGACAACGAGAAGACTTTCTGTGAGCCTCTGGTAGGGCTCAGAAAACAAAAGCCCTGCTGAGGGGTCCTGGATAGAACCAATTAGGTTTTCCTTAGTGTTTTCTGAGGTCCCAGGAAGCTTTTTTTCTGCAGATTTATGGGAGATGTCTGTATTTTCTGTAGGTCTCTTTGCATAAGAGAAAAGTGCTTATTAATAACTAGGCTTTCTATTCAAATCTTTTTTGATGCACTTAGCAACACAGGCACTTTGTCAAAGGCCCAGGTGCCTGTCTACTCTGCAGCAAAGTCATAAATTGATGACCTGTTATTGGTTTTCTCAGCATTGTATTGAATTGATTGAAAAACTACATACACACAGAAAAGTGCTCATTGTAAGTATATACAAAGTGAACACACCATGTAACCACCCCCCTTTTAATCACTATTCCTTCAAGAGAAACCACCATCCTGATTTAGCTAATACCATTGATTAGTTCACACGACTTCTGAATTTTATATAAGTGGATTCATAAATTATGTACCCTAACGTGTCTTGTTTTCTTTTACTTAGTATTATATTTATCAGATGTAACCTATGTTGCATATTTTGGAGTTCATTCATTCTCACTACAGTATAGTATTCCTCTGCAGAAATAGACCAAGAAGAATCCATTTTACCCTTGATGACCACCTGGACTGTTCCCAGTTTGGTGTGCCTGAGAATAATGCTGCTATGAACAATCTTCTGTATGCCCTTTGGTGTGTACATTTTGGCACACGTTGGTACATATTTCTGTTGGATATAAACCTAGGGGTGGATCTGCTGGTGTTAGAGTACACATATCCTCAGTTTTAATGCCAAATAGTTTTCCAGCAGGTTTGATCGAATTTACACACCAACCAGCAGGGTTTGAGACTTGGTATTTTCAGTTTCTCGTCATGGCCATTTTGATACATATGTCATAAGATCATATTATAATTGTAATTTGCATTTCCCTGAGGATTAATAAAGCTGACAACTTTTCATATATATTAGTCATATATATTGGGCGTCCTCTTTTTGAAGGTCATATTATTGATAGCTTTTGCCCGTTTTACTGTTGGGGTTTCTGCCTTTTGCTTATTGACTTGGGGGAGTTATATACTCTGGTTACAAATCCTTTGTCCATTACATGTATTACAAATACCTTCTCCCATTCTGTGTCTGTATTTTTTCCCATTATTTTTCTTTTTTTTGTATTTTATTTTATTTATTTATTTATTTATTTATACAGCAGGTTCTTATCAGTTATCTATTTTATACACATTAGTGTATATATGTCAGTCCCAATCTCCCAATTCATCACACCACCACTCCACCCCCACTTTCCCCTCTCGGTGTCCATACGTTGGTTCTCTACACCTATGTCTCTATTTCTGCCTTGCGAACCGGTTCATCTGTACCATTTTTTCAGATTCCACATATATGCATTAATATACGATATTTGTTTTTCTCTTTCTGACTTACTTCACTCTGTATGACAGTCTCTAGGTCCATCCACCTCACTACAAATGACCTCATTTCGTTCCTTTTTATGGCTGACTAATATACCATTGTATATATGTACCACATCTTCCTTATCCATTCATCTGTCAATGGACACTTAGGTTGCTTCCATGACCTGGCTACTGTAAATAGTGCTGCAATGAACATTGCAGTGCATGTGCCTTTTTGAATTATGGCTTTCTCTGGGTATATGCCCACTAGTGGGATTGCTGGGTCATATGGTAATTCTATTTTTAGTTTTTTAAGGAACCTCCATACTGTTCTCCATAGTGGCTGTATCAATTTACATTCCCACCAACAATGCAAGAGGGTTCCCTTTTCTCCACACCCTCTCCAGCATTTGCTGTTTGTAGATTTTCTGATGATGCCCATTCTAACTGGTGTGAGCTGATACCTAATTGTAGTTTTGATTTGCATTTCTCTAATGATTAGTGATGTTGAGCAGCTTTTCATGTGTCTCTTGGCCATCTGTATGTCTTCTTTGGAGAAATGTCTGTTTAGGTCTTCTGCCCATTTTTTGATTGGGTTGTTTGTTTTTTTAATATTGAGCTGCATGAGCTCTTTAAATATTTTGGAGATTAATCCTTTGTCCGTTGATACATCTGCAAATATTTTCTCCCATTCTGAGGGTTGTCTTTTCATCTTGTTTATAGTTTCCTTTGCTGTGCATAAGCTTTGAAGTTTCATTAGGTCCCATTTGTTTATTTTTGTTTTTATTTCCATTACTCTAGGAAGTGGGTCAAAAAAGATCTTGCTGTGATTTATGTCAAAGTGTGTTCTGCCTATGTTTTCCTCTAAGAGTTTTATAGTGTCCAGTCTTACATTTAGGTCTTTAATCCATTTTGAGTTTATTTTTGTGTATGGTGTTAGGGAGTGTTCTAATTTCATTCTTTTACATGTAGCTGTCCAGTTTTCCCAGCACCACTTAATGAAGACACTGTCTTTTCTCCATTGTATATCCTTGCCTCCTTTGTCATAGATTAGTTGATCATAGGTGTGTGGGTTTATCTCTGGGCATTCTATCCTGTTCCACTGATCTACAGTTCAGTTTTTGTGCCAGTACCATACCATCTTGATTACTGTACCTTTGTAGTATAGTCTGAAATCAGAGAGTCTGATTCCTCCAGCTCCGTTTTTTTCCCTCAAGATTGCTTTGGTTATTCGAGGTATTTTGTGTCTCCATACAAATTTTAAGATTTTTTGTTCTAGTTCTGTAAAAAATGCTGTTGGTAGTTTGACAGGGATTCCATTGAATATGTAGATTGCTTTGGGTAGTATAGTCATTTTCACAATATTGATTCTTCCAGTCCAAGAACATGGTATATCTCTCCATCTGTTTGTGTCATCTTTGATTTCTTTCATCAGTGTCTTACAGTTTTCTGAGTACAGGTCTTTTACCTCCTTAGGTAGGTTTATTCCTAGGTATCTTATTCTTTTTGTTGCAATGGTGAATGGGATTGTTTCCTTAATTTCTCTTTCTGATCTTTCATTGTTAGTGTGTAGGAATGCAAGAGATTTCTATGCATTAATTTTGTATCCTGCAACTTTACCAAATTCATTGATTAGCTCTAGTAGTCTTCTGGTGGCATTTTTAGGATTCTCTACGTATAGTATCATGTCATCTGCAAACAGTGACAGTTTTACTTCTTCTTTTCCAATTTGTACTCCGTTTATTTCTTTTTCTTCTCTGATTGCTGTGGCTAGGACTTCCAAAACTATGTTGAATAATAGTGGCGAGAGTGGACATCCTTGTCTAGTTGCTGATCTTAGAGGAAATGGTTTCAGTTTTTCACCATTGATAATGATGTTTGCTGTGGGTCTGTCATATATGGCCTTTATTATGTTGAGGTAGTTCCCTCTATGCCCACTTTCTGGAGAGTTTTTATCATAAATGGGTGTTGAATTTTGTTGAAAGCTTTTTCTGCATCTATTGAGATGATCATATGGTTTTTATTCTTCAATTTGTTAATATGGTGTATCACATTGATTGATTTGCATATATTGAAGAATCCTTGCATCCCTGAAATAATCCCACTTGACCATACTGTATGATCCTTTTAATGCGTTGCTGGATTCTGTTTGCTAGTATTTTGTTGAGGATTTTTGTATCTATGTTCATCAGTGATACTGGCCTGCAATTTTCTTTTTTTGTAGTACTATCTCTGTCTGGTTTTGGTATCAGGGTGATGGTGGCCTCATAGAATGAGTTTGGGAGTGTTCCTTCCTCTACAATTTTTTGGAAGAGTTTCAGAAGGATGAGTGTTAGCTCTTCTCTAAATGTCTGATAGAAGTCACCTGTGAAGCCATCTGGGCCTGGGCTTTTCTTTGTTAGAAGATTTTTCATCACAGCTTCAATTTCATTACTTGTGATTGGTCTGTTCATATTTTCTATTTCTTCCTGGTTCAGTCTTGGAAGGTTATATCTTTCTAAGAATGTGTCCATTTCTTCCAGTTTGTCCATTTTATTGGCATAGAGTTACTTGTAGTAGTCTCTTATGATGCTTTCTATTTCTGCAGTGTCCGTTGTCACTTCTCCTTTTTCATTTCTAATTGTATTGATTTGAGTCCTCTCCCTTTTTTTCTTGATGAGTGTGGCTAAAGGTTTATCAATTTTGTTTATCTTCTCAAAGAACTAGCTTTTAGTTTTATTGATTTTTGCTATTGTCTTCTTTGTTTCTACTTCATCTTTTTCTGCTCTGATCTTTAGGATTTCTTTCCTTCTACTAATTTTGGGTTTTGTTTGTTCTTCTTTCTCTAGTTCCTTTAGGTGTAAGATTAGATTGTTTATTTGAGATGTTTCTTGTTTCTTGAGGTAGGATTGTAATACTATAAACTTCCCTCTTAGAACTGTTTTTGCTGCATCCCATAGGTTTTGGATTGTCGTGTTTTCAGTCATTTATCTCTAGGTATTTTTTGATTTCCTCTTTGATTTCTTCAGTGATCTCTTGATTATTTAGTAACGTATTGTTTAGCCTCCAGGTGTTTGTGTTTGTTACCTTTTTTTCCCTGTAATTGATTTCTAATCTCATAGTGTTGTGGTCAGAAAAGATGCTTGATATGATTTCAATTTTCTTAAATTTACCAAGGCTTGGTTTGTGACCCAAGATGTGATATCTCCTGGAGAACGTTCCACGTGTACTTGAGAAGAAAGTGTAATCTGCTGTTTACAGATGGAATGTCCTATAAATATCAATTAAATCTATCTGGCCTATTGTGTCATTTAAACCTTGTGTTTCCTTGTTAATTTTCTGCCTGGATGTTCTGTCCATTGGTGTAAGTGAGGTGTTAAAGTCCCCCACTATTACTGTGTTACTCTCGATTTCCTCTTTTATAGCTGTTAGCAGTTGCCTTCTGTATTGAGGTGCTCCTATGTTGGGTGCATATATATTTATAATTGTTATATCTTCTTGGATTGATTCCTTTGATCATTATGTAGTGCCCTTCTTTGTCTCTTGTAACGTCCTTTATTTTAAAGTCTATTTTATCTGATATGAGTATTGCTACTCCAGCTTTCTTTTGATTTCCATTTGCATGGAATATCTTCAGATCTATCCCTAGGTCTGAATTGGGTCTCTTGTAGACAGCATATATATGGGTCTTGTTTTTGTATCCATTCAGCAAGCCTGTGTCTTTTGGTTGAAGCATTTTAATCCATTCACATTTAAGGTAATCTTCGATATGTACGTTCCCATTACCATTTTCTTAATTGTTTTGGGTTTGTTTTTGTAGGTCCTTTTCTTCTCTTGTGTTTCCCACTCAGATAAGTTCTTTAGCATTTGTTGTAGAGCTGGTTTGGTGGTGCTGAATTCTCTTAGCTTTTGCTTGTCTGTAATGCTTTTGATTTCTCCATTGAATCTGAATGAGATCCTTGTTGGGTAGAGTAATCTTGGTTGTAGGTTCTTCCCTTTCATCACTTTAAATATATCGTGTCACTCCCTTCTGGCTTGTAGAATTTCTGTTGAGAAATCAGCTGTTAACCTTATGGAAGTTCCATTGTATGTTACTTGTCATTTTTTCCTTGTTCCTTTTAATAATTTTTCTTTGTCTTTAATTTTTGTCAATTTGATTACTATGTGTCTCGGCGTGCTTCTCCTTGGGTTTATTCTGTCTGGGATTCTCTGTGCTTCTTGGACTTGGGTGGCTATTTCCTTTCCCATGTTAGGAAAATTTTCAACTATAATCTCTTCAAATATTTTCTCGGGTCCTTTCTCTCTTTCTCCTTCTGGGACCCCTATAATACAAATGTTGGTGTGTTTAATGTTGTTCCAGAGGCCTCTTAGGCTGTCTTCATTTCATTTCATTATTTTTTCTTTATTCTGTTCTGTGGCAGTGAATTCCACCATTCTGTCTTCCAGGTCACTTATCCGTTCTTCCGCCTCAGTTATTCTCCTATTGATTCCTTCTAGTATATTTTTCATTTCAGTTACTGTATTATTCATCTCTGTTTCTTTGTTCTTTAATTCTTCTAGGTCTCTGTTAAATATTTCTCACATCTTCTCGATCATTGCCTCCATTCTTTTTCAGAGGTCCTGGATCATCTTCACTATCATTATTCTGAATTCTTTTTCTGGAAAGTTGCCTATCTCCACTTCATTTAGTTGTTTTTCTGGGGTTTTATCTTGTTCCTTCATCTGGTACACAGTCTTCTGCCTTTTCATTTTGTCTATCTTTCTGTGAATGTGGTTTTCGTTCCATAGGCTGCAGAATTGTAGTTCCTCTTGCTTCTACTGTCTGCCCTCTGGTGTCTTTTCCCATTCTGAGTGCCTTCTCACCTTCTTCATGTTATGAACTTAATTTAAGGACTTATGTTTTAATAAACATAAGTCCTTAAGTTCAACATAATACAATTTACCAATTTTTTTCCTTTATAGCTAGAAATATTTCCCTACCCCAAGTGTCACAAAGATAGTCTTGTATGTTTTCTTCCAAAATATTTTAATGTTATCTTTCATGTTTCTATCAAATTTTGTATGCTATGAGGTAATATTCAAGATACATTAAACCACGTTATTCTTAACTGAGTTAAGTTGACATTCTTTTCTTTTTTCTGTATACCTTCCAAAATTTAAGAGAGATCATCCAGGTAAAGTCTCAATAGGTCATAGTTTCAATAGTATCTTGCCTGGGAAAATACCTCTCTGTAATATAAAAACTATGATCTAATTAACACCTAGTCCCAAAAAACTGGGTAAAGGAAAGCAAAATACTATCATTATTCAAGTAGAGAACTATATTTTCCTTCCTACTTCTGCAATATATTTTGAACAAATGAAGCAGGAAAAAAACAACAATTTTAAGATGACAGAAAAAATGCACTGGACAAATAATTTGAAATTTCTCTGTCCCTGTGAGCTGCACGAGTGTTAGCTGCAGCTACGCAAATGCAACTTGGGAACATCATCAAGTTTCCTTACAGGATTGCTTTACCAATCCATATAAAAGGTGTCTTCATTTTAATATAAACCCATATATGCCACATTAAACAAATATAATTTCATGCTTTTAGGATAGCAGTCATTTAAATTTATTATTTACTATTTTGTTGGTTCACTATTTTATTTACTCTTTGTTATTTGAGAAATCAAGCAAGATATAGGATTCTAGTTATAAAGGTGCTATTTTATAAAATATTTTGTCTTGTTCAGGACTGTCCAGCAGAGCTAACTACTATGATGAAAATGTCCTGCAGCCACAGACCTGCACTGCACTGTCCAGTAGAGCAGCTGCTAGCCACATGTAGCTGCTGAGCACTTGAAATGTGTCTAGTGAGACCAAGTAACTGAGTTTTCAATTTTATTTAATTTTAATTCATTTAGATTTAAATATAAATAGTCACGTGTGGCTAGTGGCTACTGAATTAGACAGCACTGTGCAGTCCTAACTAATCTCAAAAGTGTGAAATTTTCAAGGAATTATCCCCATGGTAAGATGGAAAAAGGCAGCACTAATCTTGCAAATGATTAATTACATAGGGATTTATGCAACTAAGCAACCATCTCCAACCTAAAGTTAGAATGAGTAAGGATCCTAGTTCTGTACACAGACACACACACACACACACACACACACACACAAACACACACCAGGATTTTTGCTCAAGATGTAAAAATTCAGTGCCACATTGGAAGGCAGTATACCTTCTTGCTACCAATTACCATTCTCTCTATATATAACCTAGAGCTAAGTTTGTAAGATGCTTGGCAGGATTCCTACCACGCATTCCATAGACTAGGAATTAAATACCACCTTTATCCAAGTTCCAGGAGAGAGACCAAGCTTACTTTTTTAGGAACATTAATCAAAAATCTCTTGAAGAAACCACTTCCTGCAATTCCAAAGCACACAGAAGTTTATTCTGTATCACAAGTTGATGAACTATTAAAACATTCAATTAAAGTTTTGTAAATATACTTTAATATAGTAAGTTCAACTATGCTTTATATATACTTTATACCATTAACATAGTTTAATATGTTCATACTGATATATATATCATCTACCACCTTTTATCATTATCATTTAATATTATCCTAAAATTTACTCTTGAAATTATAATCTATTTTCATTAATGCAACTAATTTTATACTGCTTATAATGCCTTATACATGACAGAATTTAAATAAATTTTAAGTATTAATATTTAGTTTCAAAATAATTTTTCTGATTATAATATATATCTTCTGAAACAACACTGAGCCAAAATTTACAACATGGATATTTCTTGCTACAAACAAAATGATTAATATATATATGAGTGTAATCTGTGTAGGAACAAAAATGGGGCGAAGGAGGTGTTTGCTTCATTTTATATTGTTTTGTTTAGTAAAATAAGGTGCTGGGTTTTTCCAAAGAGGAGCTTGTTTCCAATAGAATTTTTTTTTACTAAAGTATAGTTGATATACAATATCATATTAGTTTCAGGTGTACAACATAGTTATTATGTTGAGGTATGTTCCCTCAATACCCACTTTGTTGAGAGTTTTTATCACAAATGGAAGTTGGATTTTGTCAAATTCTTTTTCTGCATCTATTGAGATGATCATATGATTTTTATCATTTGTCTCAATAATGTGGTATATAACACTGATATGCATATATTGAACCATCCTTGCATCCTTGGGATAAATACCACTTGATCATGGTGTATGATCCTTTTAATATATTGTTGAATGGGTTTCCTGGTATTTTGTTGAAGTTTTTGCATCTATGTTTATTAGGGACATTGACCTCTCACTTTGGGGGGCGGTACTGTCTTTATCTGGTTTTGCTGTCAGGGTAATGCTGGCCTCATAGAGTGAACTTGGAAATGATCCTTCCTTTTCAATTTTTTGGAATAATTTTAGAATAGGTATTAACTCTTCCTTAAATGTTTGGTAGAATTCATCTGTGAAGCCACCTGGTCCTGGACTTTTGTTTGTTGAGAGTTTTTTGACTACTGATTCAATTTCACTACTAGTAATCTGTCTGATCAGATTTTCTATTTCTTCTTGATTCAGCCTTGGAAGATTATATGTTTCTAGGAATTTATCCATTCCTTCTAGGTCATCCAATTTGTTGGTGTGCAATTGTTTGTAGTAATCTCTTTTCAACCTTTGCATTTCTGTGGTGTCCATTGTAATTTCTCCTCTTTCATTTCTGCTTTTATTTATTTGAGCTCTCTTTCTTTTTTCTTGATGAATCTGGCTAAGGGTTTATCAACTTTGTTTATCTTTTCAAAGAACCAGCTCTTAGGTCCATTGATCTTTCTATTGTTTTTCAGTCTCTAACATCCAATAAAAATTTTTACATCCTCAAAATCAACAGTTTTAATATCACAACTCCTCCTCTTATGCATGTTTATTTAGAAGCTAAAAGGGGAAAGGACAAGTATAATGATTAAACTTTTTTGACTGGCTCCTTTAGATAGATGCATGAGTTGTACATTACAGAGTTATTTAAAATAGTGAATATTTACAAACAAATTTATATTCAATAATAGAAGAGTAGGAAGTACATTTTGGAAGATCCTTTCAGATTTATATAAAGTAAATAATGATTATAAAGACCATGCACAAACAAATATATTTATTATTGTTGTCTTCAGATAAAACTATATCAGAACAAAAGAAGCTAAGAGGTCATTAAATAAGAACTAGGAAGTGAAACTCCGGTAAATAATTTCTAGAGTGCTAGAAAGCTAAACTCAGAGATTATTGATAAATAATAGAAAATTATTGATAGATTGATAATTAGAGAAATAAACAGATAAATACACAGAGATATATATAAATATAGACACTATCACATGCATTTCACATGTAAAATTAAAAAGGAAGACACAATATCATTTATATATTACAGTAATAACTGTGTAAAGTGCAAACGTATACTATACTGGGAAAATATTTTAAAGAATAATAATGGTTGTAATGGGCTTCCCTGGTGGCGCAGTGGTTGAGGATCTGCCTGCCAATGCAGGGGACACGGGTTCGAGCCCTGGTCTGGGAAGATCCCACATGCCGCGGAGCAACTAGGACCGTGAGCCACAACTACTGAGCCTGCGCGTCTGGAGCTTGTGCTCTGCAACTAGAGAGGCCGCGACAGTGAGAGGCCTGCGCACCGCGATGAAGAGTGGCCCCCGCTCGCCGCAACTAGAGAAAGTCCTTGTACAGAAACGAAGACCCAACACAGCCAAAAAATTAATTAATTAATTAAAAAAAATAAATAACGATTGTAATAGGACAGAGGATTTTTATGCCATAAAAGTAATTTTTTACAAAAAGTAAGAATTCCTTTCTCCCAATTACGTCCTTCAGTTCAAGCCTTTTAGTTGTAACATTTTTTCCCATTGTAGTATTTTTCCCCAATACTATACATCCTTATAGTATTATTCCAAGAATTGATAAATTTTTCTTTGGAGAGAAGTCAAAGGTTAACTATCTCTAGTGGGTGATTAGAATCATGATTTCTTTACTCTACAAATGAGAAAACAGGTCCAGAGAGATTAAGTACTTGTCACCTTCCCCCAGCATTTTCCCCACTTGCACCAAAATTACTAGTGAGCAATGAAAAATGTACTAAAGGTTTTGTAGGGGCAAGTCAGTAAACTCTTCAAAATTACTTCAAAAACCACTCTCTGTTAACCTTATTCTCTCCAGTTTTGCTCTCCCCTTGATACCAGTCCTAGTTCTCCTCTTTCACTCACACAGAGCGCTAAACCCACCTTCCGTTTCACAGAGCAATTCTTCTTGCCCCCAAACTTGCACACACAACTGATTCTCTTTGGTGAACAACAATCCACATGCTTTAAAGGTAGTTTAGCGACCAAGTATTGTACACAGACTTGCTCCCCTCGGCTAAGTAGCTTAATCGAAGTTATGTGCAGTACCCTTCCTGAGCAGGATGAGAATATGGCTCATCTGATTCAAACGAGGCTTTAATGATAGCCACCTCCATCCCCAAATAAGGACATATCTGGATCCACGTGAGACTTTCCCAAGATTCTGATTCTTGAAGCTCCCCACTCCACCAAGCATTGCCACAATGGTGGGCCACTTAGCTATTAAGAATAGACTGCAGGTGAATTGAGGCTGGGAAGAAGCGTTGAGAACCACAGACTTCATTTCAGTCACTCTGCAGTCATCAGAAGTTTATCATTCTGACTCCTTTCCAGACAGCAAGGCTGGCTTCTTTGGCAGCCCCCTAAATGTGGATGACCCTCTCCCCAAAGTGTTACATTCAACCATCTATTTTGTTTTCACTTGATTTGCTTTGGCGGTGAGCTCTTCTGAGGTCTAATAGCCTCCTCATCAGCAGGACATTCCTAATCTAGTAGCCCCCAACACCCGCCCCCAACTGTCACCAACAACCTAATGCCATAATTCCAGCTCCTCCTGGGGTCACTCTTCACTATAAAGTCCCCCCACAAATCAAATTGTAATGACAATTAAATCCATCATGTTCTTGACAACACTGTTGAAACAGCTTGACTTAAGAATGTTAAATATAAGATAAAAATCAGATAAATGTAAAACACATTTCTCCCTCGTACCAGAGGAAAATGTCATTTGCACTCTAGAAAAGAGCTTTTCTCCTTAAACCAGTGGGCTTTCTTCTTGCAAGAAGATATCTTTTCTCTCTAAAGATCATCATGATATACAATCTGATGTGAATTACAGTCTAAAACTTGTTTGTTGTTTGTTTGTTTTTTAACATCTTTATTGGAATATATATAATTGCTTCACAATGGTGTGTTACTTTCTGCTTTATAACAAAGTGAATCAGTTATACATATACATATGTCCCCATATCTCTTCCCTCTTGTGTCTCCCTTCCTCCCACCCTCCCTATCCCACCCCTCTAGGTGGTCACAAAGCACCGAGCTGATCTCCCTGTGCTATGCGGCTGCTTCCCACTAGCTATCTATTTTACATTTGGTAGTGTATATATGTCCATGCTACTCTCTTACTTTGTCCCAGCTTACCCTTCCCCGTCCCCGTATCCTCAAGTCCATTCTCTAGTAGGTCTGTGTCTTTATTCCCGTCTTGCCTTTAGGTTCTTCATGACCATTTTTTTTAGATTCCATATATATATGTGTAAAATTTGTTTTTTTAAATGTTCAGTAATGAAATTCTAGTCTGTCGTGTTAGTATCTTGTAATGATCAAGGAATCTTGTGTGATTCTAGACCCCACAGGACCTCAAGCTTTCATTTTAAAATTGCTTTTCCTGGGACAGCATTAAAGAGAGCCCAGGTAAACAAGCTCTGCCAGAGAACCTACTAACCTTAGGACGCTGCATGGAAATTATATTAGAATTATTTTTACATTTAAGTTCCTGATACTACAATTTTGTTCTCTCTTCATTCAAGTATTTTATACGTAAAAAAAGAAAGAATAGAAGCCAAGAAGGAAAGAGAAAGAAAGGAAGAAGGAAGGAAGGAAGAAAGGAAGGGAAGGAGGGAGGAAAAGAAAGAGAGAGAACAAAGTTAACTGACATTATATTTATTTGAATTCTCATTTAATTAATTTATTTAATTAATTTCTTCTACACTGAAGAAACCCTAGTCTTCTAGTGTGAACATCAGATGAACAATTTAATACAAACGAATGGGATTTGCTGCCTGGGGTTTCCTTTGGAGGTAGAGAAACTTCCAGAAAACTATTATTTCTTCTTTGCCCCAAATAATTTAAGTATAACTCCTAAGCTCATGAGGACTAAGTCCAGCATTAAATTTTACATTCTGTGTGTATAATCTAATCATCACTAAGCTCCCCCTTGCCTGTCAGGAAAGACTGACATTGGCCATGGTCACTGTAAACTACAGCAAGGTGATAATTGGATGTGTCAACTACGAATTTCCTGAGATTTATCTAACCTTCAAGAATGTTGAAAACCCTAGTGAAAACTGCATTCCAACTCACAATGTCTGCCTGAATCACCTTATGTAATTGCATGAAAAACACTCCCATGAGGGAGCAGAGCCAGATGTTTGGAGAAAGCCTTTAGTGTGATTCTACATCTCTA
This sequence comes from Balaenoptera acutorostrata, assembly GCF_949987535.1. Lineage (NCBI taxonomy): Eukaryota > Metazoa > Chordata > Mammalia > Artiodactyla > Balaenopteridae > Balaenoptera > Balaenoptera acutorostrata. The sequence goes on along the minus strand of NC_080077.1, from coordinate 76,695,079 downwards.
GAATGGTTTTCATCCAATTAGTATTCAGAAATAGATGTTTCTGAAGATGAAGTGGCTTAGCTGGGGAGAGCAGGGAAGCTAACTTCTAAAGCTAGTGCTAAGCAATATTTTTCAGTGGAGGAAATGAGTTCAACCTTTTTTAGGAACTTGCTCAAATGAAGAATATCATACAAACTTCAAAAAGTAAACTGTAAATTATCTTACCTACTGTGTTTCGGATTCAGTATTTATCTCACTAACACAGGTGGGTGAGGTAGCTACCGAATGTACCATGGAACAGATTTAAGCACTTTTGAAGAAAATAGATACAATTTTTCAGAGACACTCAGGAGGAGTTTTAGTAAGTGAACTCTCCCACAACTATCCTACCTGCCCAGGATCTAATTTATGGTTCTGACTGTGTCAATGACTCCTTCAATTAGTTCATTTACTATAGCAGTTTGAATTTTTGATGCCATTCCTTTTGAAAATTTTAATTTGTTTAAATAAATCAAACTAAATTCATAGTAGAAAATAACTATATTTAACTTTTTTATTATATAATCAGTGGATGTTCATTACAGCAAACTAGAAAATACCAATAATCAGTAAATGTATTGCTCCTTACTTCAGTGGAGGTCAAGCTATTTATTTCCGTGAGATGGCAGTGTCCAGAGTGATAAGAACAGACGCATGTAAGTAGATTTGTGGACTGCTTTGTCACAGTTTACTGGAGGTAGGAGAGGGATGGGGGCAGATAGTAATAAGCAGACCAGCTATTTAGATGCTGTGCATCTTCTTCCCTGACCATCATTTGTTGTACTTTTAGACATTTATGCTACTGTGGGCAAATAAACAAAACAAGATACATCACATCCCCACTCTGCAAATACTTATTTTATTAGTATCATGCAGGTGGTGTGACAGAATGGAAATGTTTGGCCCTCAGTAGCCTGCTGTGTGACTTTGAGAAAATTAACTTCTTTGTAAAATTGCAGTACTATTCCTCACAATACTGAAGCCTCCTTTATCTACTATCAGTGTATTGTTCTATTGCTTTTCCATTTTTAAAAAAATATGGTTTCAGAAATTAGAATTTAAGAATACTTTGGTTTCTTTTTCATAACCTAAAACATTTTACAAAACATATTGTAATTTAACATTAAAACTTGAAGGAGAAAATAGAATTCTATTTATAGAAAGTTGTTAACTTGATCGAAATTATTCCCGCCTCTGAAGTGAAATATGTTCAGAATGGAAGCATGAAATTTTTGCCAAGTGTTAGAAACTACTCCCCTAAAATCCCATAAAATTTTTAAAAATAAATGTAATTCAGTTTATAGTAAATACTAAATAAGCACATTTAACTTTTTTATTATATAGTCACCCGGTGTTCATTACAGAAAACTAGGAAATACAAATAAGCAGTAAGTGTATTTATACTAAGCCTCATTTTTCTCATTTGTAAACTCAGGATAATCATATGTATACTACTGGGTTCTTGGGATTAAATAAGATAGATAGGTAAATAGGTGGTAGATAGATGGACAGATAGAAAGCCCAGAATCCCACCACCGCTAATCTGATGAAAGTCAGGAACAGAGTCAGTTTATAATAATTTCTGGGATTTTACCAATAAGCTATAATACCATACTTTGTGTTTCAATCCAACTGCTTATCCAAGTTTATTTAAACAGGAAAAAAAATGAAGCACCAACTAAGCTCATGGCTAAATAAAACTTAGAAGATTAATGTCACTTTCTCTTCAATAAAAAATGCATTTCTGCAATTCTTCTTCTCTGTTGATCTTCCTAAGTAAAAGTTACTTGAGATCTTAATTAAGTTCAGGCCTAAGGATGAATATTATTAATTAATGATTTCTTAAATCACAGCATCTCAATTTAAGGAGCCATGTCAAAGGCCGTCCTTTGAGTCCCTTCCCCACTATGTTACTGCCTCATATACCTGCTCTATTGTACCTCTCTCTCTCAGTGCGCTTATCTAAAATTAGAAGTAGCAAGGCCCTTAATGGTTACAGAGTCCTCTCCAGGAAGGATAGGAATGACTATTAATGTTAGATCATACTGTCCTGTGCTCTTTCTTCCAGAAATGGAGTAGAGGGCTGCCACTTACAGGAGAAGAAAGAACAGAGAAGATGGAAGACTAAAGTTTCAAACCTTAATAACTATGAGAATTTGGGTAATGTATTTATCTGAAGCAAGGACTTCTTTATTAATAAAGTAAGAAAAATAAAATATACATTTCTGGCTTATTACAGGGATTAAATGAAAGCATATGTGAATGTTTTTTAAGATTCCAGACACACATTACTTTTCATTAATCCAAAAAAATTAGTTTGTAGGTTAAAGTTAGTCAATTGCTCATAAGCCCTTTCTTGTAATCAATTTTATTGAGGTATAATTTATATATAGGAAAGACAGAGAGAGAGAGATGATAGATAGATAGATAGATAGATAGATAGACAGACAGACAGATAGATAGTCTGGTGAGTTTTGATAAATGTATACATTTGTAAAACAAATATTAGACTACAATCAAGATACAGAACAGTTCCACCCCACTCCCACCCACAAAGTGTCCCGGTGCCTCACCACAGTCAGCCACACCAGTCCCGGCATCAGGCCACCACTGCTCTGCTTCTCTCTCTCTAGATTAGATTTGTTTCTTCTACATTGTCACATGAATGAGTACGTACTCTTTTTGTGTTTGGTTTCTTTTGCTTGGTATAATGCCTTTGAGATTCATCCATGATGTTGTGTCCATCAGTAGTTTCTTCTTTTTTATTGATGAATAATCTTCCATCCTAAGATATACTACAATTCGTTCATCCTTTCACCAGTTTCTGAGACGTACTTCCCAGTATGGAGCTATTATGAATAAAGATGCTATTAACATTTACTTAAAGTTGTGTGTGCACATATAATTTCAATTCACTAAGGGTAAATATTGAGTAGAATTGCTGAGTTTGTATGTTGAATACATGTTTAATGGTATAAGAAACAGCCAAACTATTTTCCAAAATGGCTGTTCCATTTTGTATCCCCACCAGCAATGTATGAGACTTCCACTTGCTCCACCTCCTCACCAACACTTGGTGTTGTGGGTCTTTTTAATTGTAGTTATTCTAGTGGGTATGAGGTGGTATCTCATTTTGATTTTAATTTCATTTTCTCAGTGATTTTTCCAGTGCTAGTTGATCATTCCTTCTTCTCTAAAGTGTTTGTCTAAATCTTTTGTCACTTTTAATTGGACTATTAGTTTTCTTATTACTGAGCTGTAATAGTTCTTTATACATCCTGGGTACAAGTTTTTGTCAAATATATGTTTTTTGAATATTTTCATCTAGTCTGTGATTTGCCTTATTTTATTTATAAGAACACAAGTTTATAACGTTGATGAAGTCCAATTTATCAATTATTTTTATGGTTCATCCTTTTAAATGTTTGAAGTAGGAAATCTTTACCTGTCCCAGTTTTATGAGGATTTTCCTTTATGAAGTGTTATACCTTTATGTCTGTGATTCCCTTTTTTTTTTTTTTAATTAATTAATTTATTTATTTATTTTTGGCTGTGTTGGGTCTTCGTTTCTATGCGAGGGCTTTCTCTAGTTGCGGCAAGCGGGGGCCACTCTTCGTCGCTGTGCGCCGGCCTCTGTCGCGGCCTCTCTTGTTGCGGAGCACAGGTTCCAGACGCACAGGCTCAGTAGTTGTGGCCCACGGGCCCAGCTGCTCCACGGCATGTGGGATCCTCCCAGACCAGGGTTCGAACCCGTGTCCCCTGCACTAGCAGGCAGACTCTCAACCACTGCGCCACCAGGGAAGCCCTGTGATTCCCTTTTGAATTGATTTATGTATAAGATAAATACATATAATATTTATAAAAGTTTCATATGTTTTCATATGTATAATCCAATTATTCCATCACCATTTGTTGAATAGACTATCTTTTCGCTATTCTATCACTTTAGCACTTTTGTGAAAAATCAATTAATCCTTTGTGTGTAGGTTTGTTTCTAGACTCTCTATTCTGTTTTATTGCTTTACATGCTTATCCTCTTGCCAATAGTTATAATAATGTAGCTTTGTAGTAGGTCTTGAAATCAAGTATTTTAAGTCCTTAAATTTTGTTATTCTTTTTTTCAAAATGGTGTTGGCTACTCTAGATTGTTGGCATTCTCATATAAATTTTAGAATCAGCTTGCCAACCTCTACAAAAGAAAAAGAAAGCTACCGAGATTGTAATTGGGATTATACTGAACTTGTACTTCAATATGGGAGAAAATGAGTATTCCACATCCTTATTCTCTATCTTCTTTTTTGTCAAAAACCAAGAAGAGAGCGCTGAAACCTCCAACTGTAATTGTGGATGTTACTTTTCCTTTCAACTTTTGCCTTGAATATTTTGAAGCTCTGTTATTTGATGCATAGATACTTATGGACTGCATATCTTGAATTTACTCCTTTATCACTATGAAATGTTCCCCCTTTATCCCTGCTAGTATTCTTTGTTCAAAGGTCCATTTGTTTAATATTAATATAGCTACTTCAACTTTCTGAAGATTAGTGCTTGCTTGGTATATCTTTTTTAATACTTTTACTTTGAACCTATCTGTTTTTATATTTAAATACGTTCCTTGTAGAGAAAGTATAGACTTTTGGTTTCAGATCCAACATGTAAAGTGCAAGGAAGGCATCATCTATCCTTAAAACAAGAAAAAGCTGAATTGAAAATCAGTAACTTTTCTTGGACCCAGGTGAGGCTGCATGGCAACTGCTACCCCAAAATCTGAAGAAACAAGTGAATTTAGAGATTCATAGGTAAGATCTGCTTACCAAGAGCACAGCAACTATAGCCATAAGCTAGTATAAACACTTGAATTATAATTATGAAGAAATGTTAGAGGCTGGTGTGGATTAACATGACAGGGAGAAACTTTTGAGGACTGTATTTTTAGGGGAGGCCTCCAGACTTTTGTGGGTTTTACCTCCAGGAATCCCATCAGGTTCTCATAGTGAAGGCTTGAGAAAGATTACCTTTTGGCTGTGGAAGAGCTGGGGTGGTATCATTGTGTAATATGCCCAGAGCATACTTCATCAGAAAGACCTACTCTCCAAGGGAGAAGACTTTACCAGAGACTTATCCAACTGGGGGAAGAGAACATTTTCCCCACTCCAGCACTTTCTAGTCTTCCTGTATCCCCCCAAGTGTGGTGGTGTGGGGAGGAGGTAAGAAACACTTGTAAAGGTCACAGCCCAGGGATACAGGCTCACTAAGAAACAAATTTCATCATAAGATTATAGAATTAGTCCCTCTCACACACCACTGCCTCAACAGGCCTCCAGTATACTAACACTGGATTACAGCTAAAAGCTGCAAGACACAGTCTTTCTTGGAGAAGGAGTATATGAGAAGCTAAAAATCAACAGGGGAAACAAAAACAAGGACACTGGAGGAATTTGAAGCCTCTGGTACCAACAGATAAAGCAAACATTAAATATACCTCAACTCCTGGCCAGATTAATAACATAAAATCTCAATAAAGGTCTATTTACTTCAACTCCTATTATGGATACATCATATCCAATTTTCAGCAAAAAATTACAAGACATGCTCAAAGTCAAGAAAAAAATAAAAAAGAATGAGAGACAAAGCAAGGAGCAGAATCAGATTCAGATATACAAATGCTGGAATGATCAGACAATGATTAAATGTTAAGAACAAATATAGCTGAGTGTGGGGTTTTTTTGTTTTTTTGTGGGTTTTTCCCCCCCAATCTAATAATCTCTCTCTTTTAGTGGACTAGTTAAACCACTTGCATTTAATGTAATTATTATTATGGTTGAATTTAAGTCCACCATCTTACTATTGTTTATATTTCTTTTGTTTTTCCTTTTATTCCTTTTTTTGAATTTAATTTATAATTATTCCATTTTATCTTCCCTAGTGCATTACAAGTTACACCTCTTGGTTTTATTTTGTATTGATTGCTTTGTGGTTTACAATATGTACCTTTAATTTATAACAGTCCATCTTCAAGTGATGTCACATTGCTTCACATATAATGTAAGAACCACATAATGCAGAACAGTATACTTCCACTTTCTTAACTTCTGTCCTTTGTGCTATTGTCACCATACATTTTACTTCTATGTATGTTAAAAAGCTCACAATACATTGTTATAAATTTTTATTAAACAGTCAATTTATGACTAAATTCTAAATTTATGACTAAATTCTAAAGAAATGTTTTAAATTGGAGAAAATACCTGTCCTATTAGTCACATATTTAATATTTCTAGCCCTCTTCATTCCTTTATGTAGATGCAAGTTTCCATCTGGTATCCTTTCCTTCCATCTGAAGAACTTCCTATAACATTTCTTGTAGTGCAGATGTGCTGGCAATAAAATCTACCAGCTTCAGTGTGTCTGAAAAATTCCATTTCCATGTTTAAAGGATATCTTCATTGGATTTTTTTTTTCATGCTAGAGATGTTTTTCCATCATCTTCTGAAAATAAAGCCTGAGATCATCCTTTTTCCTCTTGTGTCTTTGATAGCTTCTAATTTCTTCTCTTTATCACTAGTTTTCAGTAATTTGATTATGATGTGGTTTGGCATGTTTTTCTTTGTGATCATCTGGCTTCAGATTCTTCACACTTTTTTTTCAGATTTGAACTCCTGGGATCTAAATATTCTGTTACTTTTTTCAGTCTTTTTCCTTCCATGTGCTTCATTTTGGATTAGATGGTTTCTGTTTTGATGGGTTCTTCTGTAGTTTCTAACAATCCATGAATCTCATATATTTCTCATTTCAGATACTCTATTTTTCACATCTAAGTCTTTCATTCCATTTTTGTATTTTTTATCTTTTCTATTTCTCTTCCCATTATGTTCATGTTTTGCATTAAATTTTTGAACTATTTACAAGACCCATATAGAAGTCCTTGTCTGCTAATTCTATCATTTCTATGACTCCTGGTTTTATTTATATTGAATGATTATTTTCCTGGTTATGAATAGTCCTGGTTATGAATATTATTTTCCTGGTTATGAACTATTCTAGTTCTTGCCACATATAGCAGTTTTTGATTGGATGCTGGACATTGTGAGTAATGACAACGAGTATCTGGATTTAGTTGTCTTTTATTTTTTTTGGCAGTATTGAGATTCATTTTAGCAAGCAATTTATTTTTGGATTATTTGATCCTTTAATACTTGTTTTTATTCCTTGTTGGAGTGGGTCGAGAATAATCTTTATTCTAGATGTAGTTTAGTCCTACTATAAAGGCACGACCTTTCTAAGTTGTCTATGATGTGTGTAATCAACAAAAACTCTCCACTCTGTCTGAATATACCTCAAAAAGCTCCCTGTTCTGTGTTCAGCGTACAGCTCTCTGGTTCTTTGCCCTGCATTGTAGAATTTCACCAAATACATGCACATATTAAGATTCAGCAAAGGCTCAAATGAACCCCTATGCAGATTGTTTTTTTGTTGTTGTTGTTGTTGTTTGCTTAGCACAGTCCTTTTCAGAACTCCACTTTACAACTTCCAGCTAACACGACCTCATTGAATTCTGATATGAGTATCTTCAACTCATGAAGAATAACCTGCTCTGCTGGAGATAGAAGATAGTCCTCTCATACCACATTCCAAAATGTGCTTTGAGGCAGAAAGCCAGGGTGGTTGTGTGGTTGGATTAATTTTATTTGTCTCTCTCCGCTCAGGAAACAAAGTCTTACACTGCCTGTGGCTCAATGTTTGACGACAGTGGTTTCATACATTTTACTCTGTCTTCCACCATTTATGTCAGGAAAATAAGTGTTTTCTCTTAGGCAATCATGTTCAGAAACAAAGTCTAACAATCTATTTTGACTGACATTTAACTGACTCAACATAATGATATAATAGTAATAATAATAATATACTTATGGGGGGGTGTCTTCAAGATAGTGGAGGAGTAAGACGTGGAGATCACCTTCCTCCCCAAAAATACATGAAAACTACATCTACATGTGGAACAGCTCCTAGAGAACACCTACTGAACGCTGGCAGAAGACCTCAGACTTCCCAAAAGGCAAGAAACTCCCCACGTACCTGGGTAGGGCAAAAGAAAAAAGAAAAAACAGAGACAAAAGAATAGGGATGGGACCTGAACCTCGGGGAGGGAGCTGTGAAGGAGGAAAGGTTTCCACACACTAGGAAGCCCCTTCACTGGCAGAGACAGGGGGTGGTCGGGGGGAAGATTTGGGCCCACAGAGGAGAGCACAGCAACAGAGGTGCAGAGAGCAAAGCAGAGAGATTCCCACACAAGGATCGGTGCCAACCAGCACTCACCAGCCTGAGAGGCTTGTCTGCTCACCCGCCAGGGCGGACGGGGGCTGGGAGCTGAGGCTCAGGCTTCGGAGGTCAGATGCCAGGGAGAGGACTGGGGTTGGCTGCGTGAGCACTGACTGAAGGGGTTAGTGCGCCACAGCTAGCCGGGAGGGAGTCCGGAGAAAACTCTGGACCTGCCTAAGAAGGAAGAGACCATCGTTTCAGGGTGCACAAGTAGAGGGGATTCAGAGCACTGCCTAAACGAGCACCAGAGATGGGAGTGAGTCACGGCTATCAGCACGGACCCCAGAGACAGGCATGAAACTCTAAGGCTGCTGCTACAGCCACCAAGAAGCCTGTGCAAAAGCATAGGTCACTATCCATACCTCCCTTCCCAGGACCCTGTGCAGCCCGCCACTGCCAGGGTCCCGGGATCAAGGGACAACTTCCCCAGGAGAACACACGGTGCGCCTCAGGCTGTTGCAACGTCATGCCGGCATCTGCCACCGCAAGCTCACCCCGCATTCTGTACCCCTCCCTCCCCCCGGCCTGAGTGAGCCAGAGCCCCCGAAGCAGCTGCTACTTTAACCCTGTCCTGTCTGAGCAAAGAACAGATGCCCTCAGGTGACCTACACACAGAGGTGGGGCCAAATCCAAAGCTGAACCTCAGGAGCTATGTGAACAAAGAAGAGAAAGGGAAATCTCTCCCAGCAGCCTCAGGAGCAGTGGATTAAATCTCCACAATCAACTTGACATACCTACATCTGTGGAATACCTGAATAGACAACTAATCATCCCAAAACTGAGGTAGTGGACTTTGGGAGCAACTGTAGACTTGGGGTTTGCTTACTGCATCTAATTTGTTTCTGGTTTTATGTTTCTCTTAGTTTAGTATTTAGAGATTATCATTGGTAGGTTTGTTTATTGATTTGGTTGCTCTCTTCCTTTTTAAATTTTTTATATATATATTTTTCTTTTTTCCCCTTTTTCTCTTTTTGTGAGTGTGTATGTGTATGCTTCTTTGTGTGATTTTCTCTGTATAGCTTTGCTTTGGCCATTTGTCCTAGTGTTCTGACTGTTCTTTTTTTTTTTTTTTCTTCTTTTTTTTAGTGTAATTCTTAGCACTTGTTATCATTGGAGGATTTGTTTTTTGGTTTGGCTGCTCCCTTCTTTCTTTCTCCCTTTCTTTTTTTTTTTACTCTTTCATTTTTTTATTTTTAATAATTTTTTTCTATTTTAATTATTTTATTTTATTTATTATTATTTTTTCTTTCTTTCTTTCTTTCCTTTTCTCCCTTTTCTTCTGAGCTGTGTGGCTGACAGGGTCTTGGTGCTCCAAGCAGGTATCAGGCCAGAGCCTCTAAGGTGGGAGACCCGAGTTCAGGACATTGGTACACCAGAGACCTACCGGTCCCATGTAATGTCAAACGGCAAAAGCTCTACCACAGATCTTCATCTCAATGCTAAGACCCAGCTCCACTCAACAACCAGCAAGCTACAGTGCTGGACACTCTATGCCAAACAACTAGCAAGACAGGAACACAAACCCACCCATTAGCAGAGAGTCTGACTAAAATCATACTAAGTTCACAGACAGCCGAAAACATACCACCAGACATGGTCCTGCCCAACAGAAAGAAAAGATCCAGCTTCATCCACCAGAACACAGGCACCAGCCCCCTCCACCAGAAAGCCTACACAACCCACTGAAGCAACCTTACCCACAGGGAGAAGACACCAAAAAACAAACGGCACCTACAAACCGGCAGCCTGTGCAATGCACACCCCAACACAGTAAGTTAAGCAAAATGAGAACACAGAGAAATATGCAGCAGATGAAGGAGCAAGGTAAAAACCCACCAGGCCAAACAAATGAAGAAGAAATAGGCAGTCTACCTGAAAAAGAATTCACAGTAATGATAGTAAAGATGATCCAAAATCTTGGAAATAGAATGGAGAAAATACAAGAAACGTTTAACAAGGACCTAGAAGAACGAAAAAGCAAACAAACAATAATGAACAATACAATAAATGAAATGAAAAATTCTCTGGAAAGAATCAATAGAAGAATAACTGAGGCAGAAAAACGGATAAGTGACCTGGAAGATAAAATACTGGAAATAACTACCACAGAGCAAAATAAAGAAAAAAGCATGAAAAGAATTGAGGACAATCTCAGAGAACTCTGGGAAAACATTAAATGCACCAACGTTTGAATTATAGGGGTCCCAGAAGAAGAAGCAGAAAAAAAGGGACTGAGAAGATATTTGAAGAGATTATAGTTGAAAACTTCCCTAATATGGGAAAGGATATAGTCAATCAAGTCCAGGAAGCTCAGAGAGTCCCATACAGGATAAATCCAAGGAGAAACATGCCAAGGCACATATTAATCAAACTATCAAAAATTAAATACAAAGAAAAAATATCAAAAGCAGCAAGGGAAAAACAACAAATAACATACAAGGGAATCCCCATAAGGTTAACAGCTGATCTTTCAGCAGAAACTCTGCAAGCCAGAAGGGAGTGGCAGGACATATTTAAAGTGATGGAAGGGAAAAACCTACAACCAAGATAACTATACACAGCAAGGAATTCATTCAGATTCGATGGAGAACTTAAAACCTTTACAGACAAGCAAAAGCTAAGAGAATTCAGCACCACCAAACCAGCTTTACAACAAATGCTAAAGCAACTTCTCTAGGCAGGAAACACAAGAGAAGGAGAAGACCTACAATAACAAACCCAAAACAATTGAGAAAATGGTAATAGGAACATACATATCTATAATTACCTTAAATGTAAATGGATTAAATGCTCCAACCAAAAGACATAGACTGGTTGAATGGATACAAAAACAAGACCTGTATATATGCTGTCTACAAGAGACCCACTTCAGACCTAGGGACACATACAGACTGAAAGTGAAGGGATGGAAAAAGATATTCCATGCAAATGCAAATCAAAAGAAAGCTGGAGTAGCAATTCTCATATCAGACAAAATAGACTTTAAAATAAACACAATTACAAGAGACAAAGAAGGACACTACATAATGATCAAGGGATCAATCCACAAAGAAGATATAACAATTGTAAATATCTATGCACACAGCATAGGAGCACCTCAATACATTAGGGAAATACTAACAGCCATAAAATTGGAAATCAACACTAACACAATCATAGTAGGGGACTTTAACACCCCACTTTCACCAATGGACAGATCATCCAAAACGAAAATAAATAAGGAAACAGAAGGTTTAAATGATACATTAAACAAGATGGACTTAATTGCTACTTATAGGACATTCCATCCAAAAACAACAGAATACACTTTCTTCTCAAGTCCTCATGAAACATTCTGCAGGATAGATCATATCTTGGGTGTCAAATCAAGCCTTGGTAAATTTAAGAAAATTGAAATCGTATCAAGTATCTTTTCCAACAGCAACACTATGAGACTAGATATCAATTACAGGAAACAATCTGTAAAAAATACAAACACATGGAGGCGAAACAATACACTACTAAATAACCAAGAGGTCACTGAAGAAATCAAAGAGGAAATCAAAAAATACCTAGAAACAAATGACAATGAAAACACGATGACCCAAAACCTATGGAATGCAGCAAAAGCAGTTCTAAGAAGGAAGTTTATAGCAATACAACCCTACCTCAAGAAACAAGAAAAATCTCAAATAAACAACCTAACCTTACACCTAAAGCAATTATAGAAAGAAGAACAAAAAAATTCCAAAGTTAGCAGAAGGAAAGAAATCATAAAGATCAGATCAGAAATGAATGAAAAAGAAATGAAGGAAACAATAGCAAAGATCAATAAAACTAAAAATTGGTTCTTTGAGAAGTTAACAAAATTGATAAACCATTAGCCAGACTCATCAAGAAAGAAAAGAAGACTCAAATCAATAGAATTACAAATGAAAAAGGAGAAGTAACAACTGCCACTGTAGAAATACAAAGGATCATGAGAGATTACTATAAGCAACTACATGTCAATAAAATGGACAACCCAGAAGAAATGGACAAATTCTTAGAAAAGCACAACCTTCTGAGATTGAACCAGGAAGAAATAGAAAATATAAACAGACCAATCACAAGCACTGAAATTGAGGCTGTGATTAAAAATCTTCCAACAAACAAAAGCCCAGGACCAGATGGCTTCACAGGCAAATTCTATCAAACATTTGGAAAAGAGCTAACACCTATCCTTCTCAAACTCTTCCAAAATATAGCAGAGGGAGGAACACTCCCAAACTCATTCTACGAGGCCACGACCCCCTGATACCAACACCAGACAAACATGTCACAAAGAAAGAAAACTACAGGCCAATATCACTGATGAACATAGATGCAAAAATCCTCAACAAAATACTAGCAAACAGAATCCAACAGCACATTAAAAGGATCATACACCATGATCAAGTGGGGTTTATCCCAGGAATGCAAGGATTCTTCAATATATGCAAATCAATCAATGAGAAAAACCATATTAACAAACTGAAGGAGAAAAACAATATGATCATCTCAATAGATGCAGAAAAAGCTTTTGACAAAAGTCAACACCCATTTATGATAAAAACCCTCCAGAAAGTAGGCATAGAGGGAACTTACCTCAACATAATAAAGGCCATATACGACAAACCCACAGCCAACATCATTCTCAATGGTGAAAAACTGAAACCATTTCCACTAAGATCAGGAAATCTTAGCCCACTCTCAGCACTATTATTCGACATAGTTTTGGATTTTTTAGCCACAGCAATCACAGAAGAAAAAGAAATAAAGGGAATCCAAATCAGAAAAGAAGTAAAACTGTCACTGTTTGCACATGACGTGATACCATACATAGAGAATCCTAAAGATGCTACCAGAAAACTACTAGAGCTAATCAATGAATTTGGTATAAGTAGCAGGATACAAAATGAATGCACAGAAATCTCTTGCATTCCTGTACACTAATGATGAAAAATCTGAAAGAGAAATTAAGGAAACACTCCCATTTACCCTTGCAACAAAAAGAATAAAATACCTAGGAATAAACCTACCTAAGGAGACAAAAGACCTGTACGCAGAAAACTATAAGACACTGATGAAATAAATTAAAGATGATACAAACAGATGGAGAGATATACCATGTTCTTGGATTGGAAGAATCAACATTGTGAAAATGACTACACTACTCAAAGCAATCTATAGATTCAATGCAATCCCTATCAAACTACCAATGGCATTTTTCACAGCACTAGAACAAAAAATTTCACAGTTTGTATGGAAACACAAAAGACCCCAAATAGCCAAAGTAATTTTGAGAAAGAAAAATGGAGCTGGAGGAATCAGGCTCCCTGACTTCAGACAATACTACAAAGCTACAGTAATCAAGACAGTATGGTACTGGCACAAAAACAGAAATAGAGATCAATGGAACAGGATAGAAAGCCTAGAGATAAACCCACACACATATGGTCACCTTATTTTTGATAAAGGAGGCAAGAATATACAATGGAGAAAAGACAGCCTCTTCACTAAGTGGTGCTTGGAAAACTGGACAGCTCCATGTAAAGGAATGAAATTAGAACACTCCCTAACACCATACACAAAAATAAACTCAAAATGGATTAAAGACCTAAATGTAAGGCCAGACACTATAAAACTCTTAGAGGAAAACACAGGCAGAACACTCCATGACATAAATCACAGCAAGATCCTTTTTGACCCACCTGCTAGAGAAATGGAAATAAAAACAAAAATAAACAAATGGGACCTAATGAAACTTAAAACCTTTGCACAGCAAAGGAAACCATAAACAAGACAAAAAGACAATTCTCAGAATGGGAGAAAATATTTGCAAATGAAGCAACTGACAAAGGATTAATCTCCAAAATATATAAGCAGCTCATGCAGCTCAACATCAAAAAAACAAACAACACAATCCAAAAATGGGCAGAAGACCTAAATAGACATTTCTCCAAAGAAGATATACAGATTGCCAACAAACACATGAAAGGATGCTCAACGTCACTAATCATTAGAGAAATGCAAATCAAAACTACAATGAGGGGGCTTCCCTGGTGGCGCAGTGGTTGAGAACCTGCCTGCCAATGCAGGAGACGCAGGTTCGGGCCCTGGCCTGGGAAGATCCCACGTGCCGCGGAGCGGCTGGGCCCGTGAGCCACAGTTGCTGAGCCTGTGCGTCTGGAGCCTGTGCTCCGCAGCGGGAGAGGCCGCGATGGTGGGAGGCCTGCGCAGTGCGATGAAGAGTGGACCCGCTTGCCACAACTAGAGGAAGCCCTCGCACAGAAACGAAGACCCAACACAACAAAAATAAATAAATAAATAAATCTTCAAAAAAAAAAAAAAAAAAAAACTACAATGAGGTATCACCTCACACCGTTCAGAATGGCCATATTCAAAAAATCTACAAACAATAAATGCTGCAGAGGGTGTGGAGAAAAGGGAACCCTCTTGCACTGTTGGTGGGTATGTAAGTTGATACAGCCACTATGGAGAACAGTATGGAGGTCCCTCAAAAAACTAAAAACAGAACCACCATACGACCCAGCAATCCCACTACTGGGCATATACCCTGAGAAAACCATAATTCAAAAAGAGTCATGTATCACAATGTTCATTGCAGCTCTATTTACAATAGCCAGGACATGGAAGCAACCTAAGTGTCCATCAACAGATGAATGGATAAAGAAGATGTGGCACATGTATACAATGGAGTATTACTCAGCCATAAAAAGAAATGAAACTGAGTTATTTGTAGTGAGGTGGATGGACCTAGAGTCTGTCATACAGAGTGAAGTAAGTCAGAAAGAGAAAAACAAATACCATATGATAACACATATATATGGAATCTAAAAAAAAAAAAAAGGTTCTGAAGAACCTAGGGGCAGGACAGGAATAAAGATGCAGACATAGAGAATGGACTTGAGGACATGGGGATGGAGAAGGGTAAGCTGGGAAGAAGTGAGAGAGTGGCATGGACATATATATACACTACCAAATGTAAAATAGATAGCTAGTGGGAAGCAGCCGCATAGCACAGGGAGATCAGCTCGGTGCTTTGTGTCCAACTAGAGGGCTGGGATAGGGAGGATGGGAGGGAGACACAAGAGGAAGGAGGTATGTGGATGTATGTATATGTATAGCTGATTCACTTTGTTATACAGCAGAAACTAACACACCACTGTAAAGCAATTATACTCCAATAAAGATGTTAAAAAAATTGAATAATATAATAAGTACCTTTTCAAAATATCCCATTTGTATATCATAAAAATACTACAAAGAAGGCATTATCAACACCA
Source organism: Balaenoptera acutorostrata (assembly GCF_949987535.1). Taxonomy (NCBI): domain Eukaryota; kingdom Metazoa; phylum Chordata; class Mammalia; order Artiodactyla; family Balaenopteridae; genus Balaenoptera; species Balaenoptera acutorostrata. The sequence goes on along the minus strand of NC_080077.1, from coordinate 76,679,435 downwards.
TTTTATGGATGTGAGAAATGGACTTGAAGGAATGAAATACCTTGATGAAAATCACACAACTAGAAAGTGACAAATTTGAACTCAATCAAATCCACACTGGCCTTATTCCACAGCCTCAGTTGTTAGGAATGTTACTTTCCTGCCCTTTAACTGACTTGGTGCTGTGATCAATAGGCTTTTCTTACTTTTTCATATCAACATGGAGATCACACAGCTTAGTTCAATTTAAATTTATAGATTTCATGATTAACTTCCTGAAATGAGAAACACCTAAAGGTAGCAGAGAAGTGGGCTGCAGAGAGAGGAAGAGGGAGTATCAATCACTCTTACGTAAAAATCCTGGGGAGAAGACGGGTCCTAACTTTGGACTGGGAGAGGCAATACTCTCAGTCATAAGCTACTTAAGTGGCACTTATAAAAATAACAATAAATGTCTATGGAAAGAATCATGAAGCCTACAAAAACTACTTAAACATCTGGAGCAAAGCTCCATTTCTCTATCTCAAGAAAAGCTCTATCTCAAGACAACATTTCAGTCTAAAAATGTATGGAGACTTTGGGCACAGAACGAGAAAGAAATATCAGCAATTCTAGGTCTGATTTTTTGAATGAAGTCTGCTATGTGAAGCTATTTAGTCACAAGAGGTCAGGTGATGCTGAAGCAATCAATGCAATTGTTATTATCAATGGGTGACTAGAGTTTGACGACAGTAACATGACATCCTAGGAGCATAAAAATCCATTCACTACGGAAGTGGGAGTTGACACATATAAACAAAATGTGCTGTTTTTTAGATTATTCCACTATTCTCCCAACTGTATAAACATAATCACCTGCAATTGCAGACAAAACTTTTTATCCTTAATGACAACGTCTGAAGCAGAAATGACACAAGCAGATTTAGAGAAGATGCGTTAGCAGGAGATGTAAAGCCAAAGCCAGCATACGGGGAAGGTTTGAACTCTCCAGCTAAACCAGTAATGTAACACATATTTACCATTGACCTGGGACTTAAAACTGTTATTTTCTTTTTGGACTGGATTTCCCTCAAGACAGCATTTTAAAATAACCTCCCTATGAGTACATGATAAACTTATAATCATAAGCTACCATTAACTAACCTTGGAAGGTAAAGCAGCCTTTTGGTCTTTTCCAAAACTCTGTACGATGAGCTTAAATAACATATTCTTTCTATATCCAATACTTCAGATTCATCTGAAGGAGGAGAGATGGATATATAAATAACAAAAAAATCAAAGATAAAGTTAAAATTGCAAAAGAGTACATTTTCCCTTTCTTAAAGTCATCTTCGTAACTTTTGATACACTAATATATTCTTGGTAAAATACTCCTGAAACCAATTCTACAGTATAATGAGAATACAACTTCTAAATACAAAGTTAGTGCCTTTCTTTTAATTTTCATAACAGAGAAGCCAGTTCATTAATTTCTGTAGTATCTCAGATATATAAGCAGAAGCACAAAATGATCAATCTTATATAATCATATATAACTGAATCATGTAACTTTCTCTTATGACTTTTCTTAATTTCATATTACTTCATGTTTTCATCTTATATTGAAAATGTATTCTGTATCGCACATAGGAGACAACAAAGATTATCTCCATTCACTCTGATATTTGCCTAGGGCCAAATTTTTGAATTGGGGACTGGTATTTCTCTGCATTTACATGTTTTCCATGTTTCTCTCTCACATCCTTAGATATCTCCATTAAGAAAAATAGTACTTTACAGGTATCATAGGCCAGTAAGAAAAATTTCATCATCATTAAAAGTGACCCATGTACTAAGAAAGATGGATAAGAAAAAAGTTCACTGTTTCCATGACACACAAGGAAAGAAGTGTATCTGATGTCTCCTGCAGAAAACAGGAGAACTTTTACTTTAGAGGCAGTGACATTTACAACTCCTAGAACTGACACCTGGGTGGCTTTTCCTTCTATGCCACTGGCTCACTGTGTCCCTTCAGGACAGTCATTGTAGCTCTTCACTTAAATGAAAGCGTGGTTAATCATGACACATTCTACATCTGATACTATTAACTGTTCACTTTGTTAAACTGAATGGCCTGATTGAAAACTGCTCATAGAACAGTTCATCAACCTTATTTTGAAGTTTGAAATAAGCAGACATGATGGAAGAAACAAACAATATTTTAAATTAGAGTCGTGAGACAGCGAAATTCCATTTCCAGTCAGGTTTTCATCATAATATATAGATGCTAAATGTAACTTCCTTGGGGATACAATTAAGTTGCTACTGCCATATATTCACGGAGGCAACTCTTTTCTAGGCTCTTAGGTGAGAATGCCATCATTAATACCTGCATCCTGCCTTACAATATAATAGCTGCCCGCAGACCTACTCGGTACATTCCCTCAGAAAGGAGAATACTCAGAATGGGAATAGTTTCAAAATTTGGCTCCCTGGGGTAGTAGATACTCTATCTCTCCTAGTTTCTAGAGGCTGCTTTACAAGATTTATCAACCACAAAGTCAGGGGAAAATAAATGGATAACTTGTAGGTAAAGGTAGAGAAAATAAGGTAATTTCCAACCCTACCTAGAAGGGATCCCTTCAGGATCCCTTAGATACCGGCGTGCGTTCTTGAACTGTTTAATCAATAGCAATTGATAAGAGGCCAGAGCAGAAATTCAGGCAAGCCTTTATTGGGGTCCCTGCTGCAGCACAAGGGAGCAAACACAAGTAACAAGTTCCTTTGCTCGCTCCCTGAGGGGGCGGGGCGAGCTGGTCCCTTAAATGGGGTGAGGGTGAGGCGGGCCCAGGGGTTGGGCTGGAGGGGTGGCTTGGGTGGCCTGCCCACCCCGCTGGTGGTGCTGTGTGCAGGGACCATGCGCAGTACCCGGCTTTTGCTCCTGTCACTTCAGAAGTAGCAGTTGGGTTTTTGGTCTTTTTGTGTCTTGTCCATAATTTGCCCCAACTGCACATGCACACAATTATTTTTAGTCCCTTTTAACTTCTTTGTATTCTATTGCTCAAGGAGACATTTATTCAGGTGTAAGCACTGCTGCAAAGGGTCCCAGGTCCCAGGTCCCACCCTGTCTCACTTTCATCCTGCCTCACACTTTATAGGTGAAGAGCCTCAACTCAGGTGATGGAGTGACTCCCTGAACTAATTAGTGGATACAAATACCCCGACTCCCACATGCTTAGGCTCCCCACTAAAAAAGAAACGCTATCTCCTTTTCTTGGAAGCAACAGGAGATTCCTCAAAAACAACAGCAACAAAAGAGGTGTTGTTCAGGAAAAAGTCTTTTCTAATGACTCTAAAGTACCATGTGAGCTCCACAACCTTCCGTTTAGCCCTGCATGTCTGTTTGAGCTAGTCTATTAAACTTACAATAGGAAACAATTTAACTGAAAGGAAACAAAGATTAAGACTTGCTGCTATAATGCATCACCACCATGGATTTTTTGGACACATAAATATTTGCAATCAAGGAGTCTCACTTGCAATCAAAAACAGGTATCAGATCAAATGGCTTCATTTTAGCAATATTAACTAAGAGAGCTTCCATTTATCTTAATCACCTATTTAGGGCCATAACACACATACCAAAAAAAGGAAATTCCACTTATGAAAAGGTGGCTTATAGGAGAAAAATATAATCTAACGTCTCACTGACCTAAAAGTATCAATGGAAATAACTGAAGAAAAGATTTAAAAATTCTATGTTAAGCATAAGGAAATCATGCCACTTGAGTAGTTAAGTCAGCTTTAACTGCTAGGATTTAGTATTAGGAAATTTTTCTTAAGAAAAGTGATATCTCATCTGGTAATTTCCAATTGCAATTAAAATACTAGAGCTGGAAAAATATACATATTGGAATTCATAAAATTCCCATGAAAACAAGAGAGGAAGTCTTCTCCTTGCTTGAAGTAAATGTGGAAAAGACATTAGGTACTGTCATAATCTAAACTGAAGCCTGATATCTTTACCCTATTATTAATGTGGAAATAGTGACTTAACAGGTAAAAAAAATTGCACAAGAGCAGTCTTCAGCTTGTAAAATACTAGCAGCTAAACATCCACAAAAAGCATTAAAAAAATAAAAAGTAATATTAGTGCTGCTAAATAGGTGACATTTATATAATCCTTCTTTACAAATATGAAAGAGGAAGGTATAGTTTAAAACAAGTATCAAAAGAAATTAAATCTCTTTAAACAATAAGAATTTGTTGATAAGTAAGATAAAGTAACCAGGCCTATGGTCATGTACCCATAAACTTTGTGGAATACATTTTTTATTAATATACTAGGGAAACTCAGATGAAAAAGCCATTAATTATTTTCTTAATAACTCCTATTTTTTTTTTACTATGTATCTCCCAGGAGTGTAGGGAAAAATTATTTTTTAACCTGTATAAAAATATCTTGAATTCTTTGAAGAGGATACCACAAAGGAAAGATTAGTAGCTTATGAATATGTGAGTACTACCCAATAAACCTTGCCATGAACATCCCCAAACAGGGAAAGAAATAGAAGAAAACCACATATCTTGGATGACCTCTTTACCAAACCTCAGAGAGAGAATGGAAGGAAAAAACTAATTGAGGAAAAGAGAAAAACTTACAAAAATTGAGTTATGGAGCTGACTTTCAATTATAAGGATTTTTTTTTCTTTCCTCTAGTAAAAACAATTTATTTAGATTTTATACAAATGCCTTATAAATAAGACTACTTAATTCAACTTTTGCATATTCTTTTCATATTCCTTATTCTACTGCTGTCCTCTCAGTCACCAAGCTATGGATTAGCTTTGATAACTTTCAATTTTGTGTTTAATTTGGCTGAACTCTTTTAATCTGATTTCCATTTTGGTAAAAGAAAGTATAAATACAATTCTATTTTCCCTCTTCTCCGTGATAACGTATCTCATCATGTTGGTTGCGAAACTGTTAAACAGGAGCATCCCTGATTTGGGGGGTGGGATTGGAGGAGATAACCATTTAGTAATGTCGCATGGTAGGAATTATGGTGTTTATGTTATCACCTAATTATCAGTCTCTTCCACTAGGCTGGGCATTCTAGAAGGAAACTCAGCTAACCACTTTGTAGTCTATAGCTGGTAGGTATTCATGAACTGTTTGTTGAGTACCTTTTTTTTTAATTTTCCAAAGACAACATACCTAGTATGGCTCCGATTATTTGACTGTAAAGAATCATGTGTGTTCCAAAGCACTCACCAGCTGCCTAACTTTTCCCAGCCATTCTTTTCTATCACGCGCCATTTGTGACGAATTGGTAGCTGACACACCTGTTTGATTGTCAAGACTTGACTATACTCTACCAACCTACTCAACCAAACCATTTTGGTGCATCTCATTTTTGTTGCAAGGAATACCCTAAAAGACTTCCTCATCCAGGAAGAAGTTGTTGGAAATACCTGCTGTGAGAATTCCTCCTGAGAAAGCAGAATCAGCATTTCTGTAAGAAGCTTAGAGTTTAAGGCACCAAACACAGTAGTAGAGAAATTCTCTCTTCTAATAGTTTGCAGACTGGTAAGGAGAAACAAGATATCCCAACAGGAAGGAAGCCAAGAGACCTGGGGCTGAACTGGCTAAGAGGACACACAAAAGTAAACTCAGATTTTGCTGGTTCCAGAAGCCCCTTGTCAGCAGCTGTCTGTTACATTTTCTGTTCCAACCGTATTCACAATGTCTGGGCAGAATAAGACCCTTCCGCTAACCTCCTCTTAAGGGTAAAATTACATGAGTCCTTCTGTGTCTCAGAAAATGACTTATTTCTAGATGTATCCAGTAAATGCAGGGTAAGTGTATATGGTGTTCTGCATAGGATCGCCTCTTTCTTACTAATTGAGATGGTCATTTTTACAGCAAAATACATTTGACTTTGAAACAAATGCTTTCAGTAAAGGGAACATGGGATGCTTAATAATCACATAATTGAAGATGGCTCTGCTACAGAGGTGATGAAATCATGTAAGCAAACAAGTTAGGGCTGAATCTGTGTTTCCAAGGTTGAGTCAAACCACAGACCTATCATAAGTTTCCTACGTCAGAGAAATCTGTGAAATTGGTGTTTTGGGGTCTGATAGATCTGAGTTTGAACTGAATCAGCCTCTTATGAGTTCTGAGACCCTGAAGATGTTATTTAATCACTATAAACTCACTTTACCCATCTGGAAAAAGAAAATAATACCCATCTCAAAGGGTTGTTATAAAAATTAAAAGAGATTAAAGGAGGAAGCAGGTTTAAATAAAAAGCTATTTGTCAAAAATATATACAGTATGATTTATCTCCCCTTCCTCCCTTCCTTTCTTCCTTCCTTCCTTTCTTCCTTCTTTCCTTGCTTCCTTCCTTCTTTTTCAAAAGCAAAAATCAAAACAAAACACTGTATGTGGCTAGATGGATTGAGGATCCTGAGGGCTTTAGAGAGTCATAAGTGGTCTGGTTTGTCTAAGGCCTTGGGCCTTGGCTTTGTTGCCTGGGGCATAGAAACAGAGACTGGAGAAGAATATGAAGGTTTGAGTGTATTTGGGTGGGAGGGAAGTAGCATAATACTTCTGAGAACCTCTCTCTCTGTTGCATGTCACTAATTTTCCTGCCCGTGGATCACTCCCCTCAGCTTACAAACACCCTGTTGTTTCTCATCTTAAAGCAACAACTCTTACTTCCCACACCAGCTCCTACCTATTTCTAAGTTCCCATTTATAGCCAAGCTCTTCCCCCTGAGATTTATCTGTACTCTCTCTCTCTTTCTCTAATTCAATTCTTCTCCTTCTCTCCTGAATCCACCCTAATCCATCTATCACACCACTACTCCACTTAAATTGCTCTCACAGAATCACCCGTGACTGTTACTCTGCTGAATCCAGTGGGGAATTCAAATGCTCATCTTGGTCTCGGTCACATTTGACAAGTTGATCACTCCCTCCCCTGAAACCATGTCTGCTTTGACCTCCAGGACACAGATGCTCCTGGTTTGCTGCCATGGTCAGCAGCTGGCCGCTCTCTCCATCTTCTGATTTGGTTTTTCCTCATCCCCCTGACCTCTTACAGTTGACGCATTCCGGGATCTTGTCTTTGAGCCAGTCTCCTGGACCTTCCATCGGTGATGCCATTTAGTTTTGGCCTCATGTGCGTGTATAGGCTTATAACTCCAAATCCATGTTTCTGACCCAAGTCCCTGCCCTGAGACCCAGACCTTTATATCCAGATGGCCGCTTCTAGCATCTCCACTTGATAGCTAATAGGTATCTCTGACTAAACGTGCCTAAAATTTAACTCCTGATCTACCCCTAAAAACTTGCTCCCCTACAGTGTATCTCATCCCAGGGGATGGTAATTCCGACATTTCAGTGGAGTCCCCCTTGAGTCCTCTCTTTCTCTCACTCCTTATATTTAATCCATGAGCAAGTACTGTTGCGTCCACCTTCAAACTAGACCACTCGTCCCCACCTCCACTGCCACTGCCCTGGCCCATGCTGCCATCATCTCTCTCTAAGTTTATTTTAATAGCCTGCTTTCTAGTTCCATTGCCTCCCTAGAATGTACTGCCCAAAAGCCACAGGGATCCTTTTAAAATATTGTTTGCTCAAAACCTTTTAGAAACTTCCCATTGCACTTAAAGTCAAAGCACTTAAAGCACTTACCGAGGCCCCACGTGATCTGGCCTCACTTTACGTGTGAGCGCACACGCATACACACACATACACACACATACACTCTGCCCATATTCCCTATCTTCCTTCTTTGCTTTTATTTCTCTTTATCATCACATAATTTTCGTTTATTTTGTTTAGTAACTGCCCCCCACTACATACACAAGAGCATAAACTCTGTGAGGACAGGGGTGTTTGCCTATACTATTCACTGATATAACCTTTGTGCTTAAAACAGTGCCTGGCACATAGCAGGTGCTCAACAAATATGTATTGAATTAATGAATAAATAAATGAATTTGACATCATGAGAACTCGACATATTTACATTTCTGATAGACCTGGTCATGCAAGGTAATACCCTCTTATCAGCACATCCCAGATGAAATAAAATAAAACAAAATAAAATAATATTATGGACCAACTAAACTTGTATCATGTCTTAGTTCCTCCAGAAATGTTTCTTATCAAGGCAAATGAGCCGAGCACCTGATTCCCCCCCCAGAGGGGGAAAACAAAAAGAATACTTGGAGCATGAACACGAACAGAACTGGGTACCCTCGGGTGCCCTGGGAACTCTTTCCAAGCCCATTTTCTCCATGGACTCTAACGTAGAATGTCTCAGCCCTCATCCAGCCTGTCAGAGCTTCCTTTCCGTCATCCTTTTCCCTAGAATCATTCCCTTTCTCATTTATAGGCACGACTTTCTGCAACTGGCTGGACCACGAACATCACGCTCATTGGATAAAATGACAATAGTGACAGCATCAGTAGAAGCAGCTCACCCAGCACTTGTGCCAAGCACTGTGATAAATATTTTGCACACACGAGCTCATTCGGTGTTCACAGTAGCACTCAGAGGGAGGTACTGTCATCACCCTGATTTTGCAGAGGAGGACACGGATACTTAAACGAGGTAAAATAACTCTTCATCTCAACACAGTGGATGGCAGAGTTGAACTGTTAGGTCCTCCTAACTACCAGCTAACCCACAGCACCTTCAAACTTACTAAAAATACTCATTTTCAGGGCACTTTCCTGGAGGCCCTCGTTCATCAGGATCTGAGTGGGGCTGGGAATCTGTGTTTTGAACAACAGCTCCACTGTTGTGGAGGCCATTCTTTTTATAAGTCTGTGAAAGACTGCACTAATTATCCTGCCTCTCGGTCAGGCAGTTTGATAATTGTAAATCGAAAATGACAAAGAGAACGGCTGACTTATAGAGTGCTCCCTGCCGTACTCTCCCCTGCTAATCAGGATAAAAGCCTTTGTCACCCGTACAGTGCTATACAACAGGCCGTCACAGATGTGTGTGTGTCATCGTTGTGTTTAAATTTCATTTATTTTCTATATTAGCAGCAGTCCGGTAGTTCTTCAGGCACATGTCACTCCCTCTTATTAGGCCCTTTCTAATGCAATGCTCAGAATTGTAACTGAAAAGAAAGAAATGACTCTGAATCAGTTAAGTCTTTCGCAGAAGTCGTTTACATTTTGTGTGCTTTCTGCCACTTTCTCTGAGGACGCACCTTGTCCTCGCCCATCTGCGCGTCCAGTGGTGAGGGCATCTAGGGCACCTCCTTCACTCCCAGCCCTGAGCTGTGGATGGCGAAGCATCCAGAGGAAGGATGCTGAAAGTCTGTGGCCCCCACGCTGAAGCAATTTCTTTCCTTACTGTGGCGACAGATAAAGAAATTGGCAAAATACACAGCTAACTGTATGAATACATGGTACTGATTATTTAAAAATATAATTAAAATAATGGTCCCAAAAGAAAGTGATTTCTTACGTCAGGAAGACCACAGACTTTTGAGCCAGTGATACTCAGGAGTAAATCCCACTTCTTGTTTGATGAAAACTCAGAATTCTTAATGACAAGGAATGTCAGTGTAATAAAATATATTCATAGAAAGCATTCCGATACCAGTTGCTGGATGCGGACAGAATCTACGGTTAAAATAGGGAATATCACAAAGGAAGAACGCATTGTTCAGCGGTTTTCTCACTTGGGACCCTTCTCATACATTCTGGTGACTTGCGTTCTAATCTCTAGGGGAAGAAATCAATTTAAGCTCATTTTGCTCTTTGTCTCCTAGGCATAAGCTCTGTTTCTGGAAAGCAGTCATACATGCTTATGAGATGAATCATAAAATGTTTCTCCTGTTAATAATCATGTGTCTCCACTATTAATTCTACAAACTAACCACATAGCAAACTTTTAGTATGTTCTAATCAAAAATCTTCACACACACACACGATTCATGGTTAAGAGAGGCTGTATTTATTCTCCCCATTATTCTTTCCTTACAAACTACGTATCTTAGTCTCTTGAACAATGGGCTATAAAATGAGGTTCCTTCAGTTCTTATCTTGGCTACCCAATCCCTCGGCCTTGATTTTGTATTTGACAAGCTGCCTACCTGGTCTGTGTCTCAATTCCCATTGGTAAAGTGAGAAAAGCATCACAAACAACTAAGCAGGTAACTGAGAAGAGGTTCCAATAAAGAACTTCAAGGAGTTTTCAACACTCATACTTGCATGGGTTCTAATGAATGCATAGCACTAGGTCGAGCCCAAGGATTAGATTTCAAAAGAGCAGCAGAGAGTAGGAGGCGTGGGTGGTGACCTCCATCTTTGTAGAGGCCCAATGTGGGTGGAAAGTTTCTTTAGTCTCAAGAACTTTCATGCAAGTACTAGAAATGCTGCTATGATCAAGAGAGTCATAATATGAAACTATAGAGAAAGAGAATTCGAAATTAGCAAAGGATTTCTTTAAAATCTGGATACAGTATTATGGTATCACACACAAGTATATATATATAATATACATATATACATATATATATATATATACATATATATATATATATATACACATAAAGTGTAACAGGCATAATGGGAAAAGAAAATGGTACTGAACAAACAAAAACACAGAAAGGGATTTTGAAAAGTAAAGAGTATAATATGAGTATAATCTACTTGATAAAATCAATGTTTAAAAATATGTATTAATAATCATTCATATTTTGGCTTCCTTCCTTCCTCCATTTAATTCACCCGTACCGAATGCCAACCATTTGCTACCTACTGGTGAAACAACTGTAACATGCAGTCAAGGTCCATGTTATTTGTACATGCTAATGAAAGAAAGAACTCATTTTAGAATTTTTAAAAAATATTTTGCAATTTGCTAAAACAAAATCTTAAATAAAAATGTACATAGACAGTTCCTACCCTTGGTTATTGGTATTCTAAATGACAAAAGCACGTTACCAGACAATGCCTTCCTAAAACCCACTTTTAAAAACCTCGTGATTCTTCTCTTTGAGATAAAGAGTAAAAACCAGGAGGAAATACTAAAGGGGAAAGAAGTGTCAGTCACTGAAAGCCTTTGGTCCAGGGGATGGGGTGGAATGGATGGTGGGAGTGAGAGGTCCTTCCCGTGAAAGAAGGCAATGAGCATGGCTTCCCGTGATCCACGACGCCTGCAGCAGTGACACCTAGGAAACACACTCGCAAAAATAAACATGTAGCATATGGGTTAAGTCCATGGATTGTGGCGTCAGACTGCCGGTGTCTGAATGCTGACTTGGACACTTACATCCCACATGACCTTGTGTCACGGAAAGTGTGTATCTCAGCTCTCTCACCTGTCAAATGGAAACGGCTGTGTCCACGTGTGCTCGATGGGAGAAACGGACACAGTCCTTGACTCCTCCCAATACCCATGCCCCCCGTGGCTCCTCTCATCAAACAGGGCAGCCTCTTTCCCTTGACAATAGGCTGGCCTTCTGACTCTTTTGGCCAACAGAATTCACTGGAAGTGACACTGCATCAGCTCCAAGACCAGGTCTCAAGGGACCTTGCTCTCTTCCACTCTTTCCCAAGGCCCTGAATCCCCCTTGCAAACAGGATGCTGCTGGGTGATGAGCAATCACACGGACCAGAAGCAGTGAGTCAGCCCAGTGGTCCCACATGAGACTCCAGAGACAGAACAGAGCTCAGCTGAGATGATCAAAACTCCACCCCCTGACCCCCAGGCTGCCAGGAGACACACTGGCCTTGCCCAGATCAGGACTGCCCACCTGACCCACAGACTAGTGAGTAATATTAAATGATATGGATGAAGCCACTAAGCTTTAGGGTGGCTTCGTACACATAGAGAGCTAACTGATACACATCAGACAGGGTCAATGTGAGGATTAAATACAGTCACATAATGTCTGGCATATAACAGCCCTATGTAAGTACTTGCTATTGTTATTAAAAGAGATGATTTTCAAAACTGAGACAATTTACCTAACAACCTCTAAATCAAAGCTGGACCTCTCACTGGCTTTGCTGGTGACAGACGGTGGCACAGTGGTGGTGGATATGACATCTACCAGTCAGGCTCCAATCTCTGGGATCTCCTAACTTTTTGTGCAAGTGATCTGCATCAGAGAAGAATGCTTGTCTACACAGCTTCAAAATCACTGACTAATTGGCTGGGTGGAAGGAAATTAAAAATGTATAAAGGATCAGGAAAGCCAACTATCGGATCATCACTTTTACTCACGAATCTTCTCAAAAGTCTGGTTAGTGTCTTCCCTCCTATTAATCATATATAAGCAACTTCTCAAAGCAAGCAGTAAACCTGGGAAACAATTTTATGAATATATTTATAATACACTGCAGTCCCATATTTCTGGTCTCAAGCCAGAAGCATAAAGACAGTCACTGTTTTTGGCCAGAGGTCCATGGTACTTCCTCACGTTTCATAAACAATGTCACTTTTTTAATAGCTCCTTTTGCTCTGTCACAATTAGCTTCTACTTTGTCTTAAAACTTAATACCAACCTGTATGTCCTTTTCAATCCATTGTGATGCAGAGAAACCGTCTTATGCATTTGCATGTGATGAATTGTGAATATCCCGCCAAGTTGATTTAATGAATTTCAATATGACACTCTTCTCTTTCCTTTATTAAACTTAGTTCTTGGGAATTCCAAGGCCTTCTACAGAGGATCCAAATGCCCTTTGGTAACTGCCACCCACATCTTTTTTAACGATGTTGATACTTTTGGTTAATGTTTTCTCTTGTAACTACAAAAATTCATTGCAGAGAACATTGGTCTCTCTCTTTCTCTTTCTGTCTATCTCTGTCTTTCTGTCTCTCTCTGTTTCTCTCTCTCTCTCTCTCTCTCTCAGAGAATATAAGGGAATTTGAGGTGTTGTTTCTATTTCTCTACCCAACTTAGTGGACTTGCTAAATATAGAAATTTCACTTCCAAATTAGGAAGCTTTGATTGAATTACAATGTTAGGAAAAAAAAAAACAGGCAAGATTATCTTAGTCTTTTTTTTAATCAGTATCATCAGCCACCATTTGAATGTACAGAACAACGGCTGCTTGACTTCATACTAGACTCTTATCCTTCTAAAAGCTTGATGTACTCCAAGTCACCACATGCATAAAATATTGACTGCCCAAATAACAATGTATTTAGGAATTTAGAGAGTTCACATGTAAAAACAAATTGATAAAACTAGCATAGCAAATAATTTTAGTACTAGACTACAATTTATTAACTAGCATGTTCCTCACCCAGGAATCCCATGCGATTGTACCACACTGAGACAAATTCTTTCACCTATTGGTCAGGCAGGAGGCTCATGTGAACATTCAGAGGGTAGCCTTCCGTGGGTTGGTAAAGAATTGGAAAGTTAGGGAGGTGTCTTCCTAGATGTTCATAAGTTGGTTTGCACTGGGCTTCTCACTTGTGCTGAGATCAGAAATACATGATATAGCTGATTCACTTTGTTATAAAGCAGGAACTAACACACCATTGTAAAGCAATTATACTCCAGTAAAGAAGTTAAAAAAAAACATACATGATACACACACACACACACACACACACACACACACACACACGAACCTTTATATATATATGATCATCAATTCTTTAGTACTTCTGAAACATTACAACTTCTTTTAAATCATTTTTAGAAAGCCATGGGAAAGGGAAGGTTCAACTGGTGCTACTGACCCCGCATTCATAGAGAACTAATTCTTAGAGTCTGCCAAACAGCTGGTCCCACCAGTGGGCCAAGAAGAGCCTGAACAAGCTTTTATTCCTCCTGGAATAACAGTGGGAGAATTGGGAGGGAAAACATTCAGCATCATAGGATCTTGGACCTAGACTATAAGAGATTTTAAAAGATAAAGCCTGACCCCTGTATTCATATTCTCCAGCCAAAAGACCCTGTTAAACTCTAAATCATACAAAATCCTCTAATGTTCCCTTTACTCACTGAGAAAATGGCCTACAAGGCCCTATGCTGGTCTGTCCTCCCCTCCCCGACCACTGGCCTCACCTTCTGCTCCGTTCTCGCGCTGACTCACCTGCAGTCACACTGGCCTCCTTGCCAAGACGCGCTCCTACTGCAGGGCATTTGCATTCCCTACCCCTACCCATTCCCACCTGGCTCTACCCTTATCATTTTGAGGTCTTTCCTCAAAAGTTAGTTTCCCTAGGTCCATCCACCTCACTACAAATAACTCACTTCGTTTCTCTTTATGGCTGAGTAATATTCCATTGTATATATGTGCCACATCTTCTTTATCCATTCATCTGTCGATGGACACTTAGGTTGCTTCCATGTCCTGGCTATTGTAAATAGAGCTGCAATGAACATTGTGGTTCATGACTCTTTTTGACCTATGGTTTTCTCAGGGTATATGCCCAGTAGTGGGATTGCTGGGTCGTATGGTAGTTCTATTTGTAGTTTTTTAAGGAACCTCCATACTGTTCTCCATAGTGGATGTATCAATTTACATTCCCACCAACAGTGCAGGAGGGTTCCCTTTTCTCCACACCCTCTCCAGCATTTATTTATCATCCAGAGTGAAGTAAGTCAGAAAGAGAAAAACAAATACCATATGCTAACACATATATATGGAATCTAAGAAAAAAAAAAAAAAAAGGTCATGAAGAACCTAGTGGCAAGATGGGAATAAAGACACAGACCTACTAAAGAATGGACTTGAGGATATGGGGAGGGGGAGGGGTGAGATGTGACAGGGTGAGAGAGTGGCATGGACATATATACACTACCAAATGTAAAATAGATAACTAGTGGGAAGCAACTGCATAGCACAGGGAGATCAGCTTGGTGCTTTGTGACCACCTAGAGGGGTGGGATAGGGAGGGTGGGAGGGAGGGAGATGCAAGAGGGAAGAGATATGGGGACATATGTATATGTATAACTGATTCACTTTGTTATAAAGCAGAAGCTAACACACCATTGTAAAGCAATTATACTCCAATAAAGATGTTAAAAAAAAAAAAAAGTTAGCTTCTCAGTGAGGGCTTTCCTGGGCTACCCTCATTAAAGCTGGAAAAGAAAAATCAACCCTCCGCATTCCTCATCCCCTTGCTTTGGGCAGACCACTACTTAAACCACCTTCTAACACCCCCTAGTATCTACGTATGCATTTTGCGTGGGGCTCGCTTCTCCCCGCTAGAACGCAAGCTCCCCGAGCTCCACCTCGGCCTTTCACTGCCGTTTCCTCAGGGCCCACAGCAGTGCCTGGCGTGCTGGAGGCACTCAATCCATATACTGAGAGAATAAATCAGAAACTGATGTTCCAAGGAGTCAACGACTTTCACAAAGTCACACCTTGGAATTCAGCCACATGGCAGGACTAGACACCAATTTTGCTGACTTCCCCTTTATGAAAATTAAAGAATATGATAGTAACGTATTAAAGGCTTATAAATATAATACAGGTGCCAGTCTGAAACACAAGCCTCTAAAAATTTATATAGACTTTTTTTTACTTAAAAAGCAAGCTTACACGAATTCTCTTTCAATTTTCCTGACCACCCTATCAGGGATAAATTAGTATTTCTATTTTATAAATTATAAACTTGATGCGCAAAGAGATTAAAAGAAAGATAGGTTAAGTTGGAAAGAGATCTATTAAAGATAATCTCCTGTCCGTTGAAAGAATTCTTCATTTTGCAAAATGATGCAACACAGAATTTCATTCAGTGATAGCTCTCCTAGTACCAAAGTTTAAAAATGCAGTTCAGTGTGCCCATAATGTTTCAGATAAGTTCTTAAGGCAGAAAGCAAGTGTTCCATTAGTACCAGTTCGTCTAGATTTCATCCTTCACTTTGCCTTAAGCTTTTATGAGCATAATTCTGAGGCCCAAGAATAATTGTATAACAGTTTACTTTCCTTTCTATATATTTTGATTTTATGTGGTTGCGTGTGTGTGTGTGTAATTTTTTTTTGTTTCAGTGTGAGAGGATTTACCAGTCTATCAAAGGGTCTGGGCCTACCTAGAACAACTCCAATCACCAAAAGAGTCAGTATATTTAAAAATCGAAACAAAACAAAACAAAAACACTCAGGGAAAACAAACAAAAAGAAACAGGAAAGAGAAAGGACAGATATTTTTAAAAATAATTAGCTGGGGAGAGTGCAAATGTTATCCCATGAAATTTTAATAACATTCAATAAATAAGCTGCCTTCAGCCTGCAACTGAGATTGGTCTCACAAGCAACCTGTACTTCCGTCAATCTTTTGTCCTAGGAGAGAAAGCCTTCATGCTCTCATCTTACAAGTCTGCAGTCAAAAGTCAGGTGGAGAATTTCATTGAGTTCATTATGCAGTCCCAAAGGAAGCAGAGCCTGAAATGGAGCAATGAGCTTCATGGAATCATAAAGGTGGCCTACGGCCATCTCAGGTGCTATGACTTTTTCCTTCCTGAGAGCTGAGGATCCTTATGGCTTTGTACTTCATAGGGCTGAGGAATGGAGGAAAGAAGGTTCCTACAAAGGCACTGTCAAAGGAGTCTCCCATTGTTTTGACTGGCCATACCAATTGGCATCCTAGTTTAAATTTTTATCAAACTTATTGAGAACACCCCAGTGCACAAAGTGATTGCCTGGGGACAGACCACCATATGAGCATGACATTCTATGAAAAGAGAGGAGACTAATCATAAATGAATTCAATCCAAATAATTTTAAAAGTTAGTAACTGAAAAAAAAAAGAAAACAAATGATAATAGTGAACTAAAAAAAAAAAAAATTCCTTGAGTATCATCAAAGGGAAATATCTCTTTGTTAAGCATTTCAGGAATGTGATATATGTATCCATGGTTTGTGAGATCTCCACATTTTTTACAGTAGCTTATAAATTGCTAAGGTGCCTGAGTTAGGTACTGGCACATTCTTCTTAAATGCGCCCCAGTGAAGCAAATACAAACACCCAACATTTGTGCTGAGTATAACCCTTACATCTATTTGTAGGGCATTCACAGGCATGTGAAGATATGAAATCTATCAGGTTTGATCACTCTAAGAATTAGAAAATCTGGGCCTACAAGATATACTCAAGATACCTTAAGTAAACGCCTTTCTACCACAGCTAGATGGAATGTCTTGAAATCCAACTAAAAATTTCTCCCATTGCTGAGTCAATTATAATAAGAACACAGCTAGAAACTCACAAAAGTGAACTGATTTACAAGAAGAAGAAGTAGGGTCTAAGGTCTTTTCTGTGTGCAATGCATTTACCACAGAGACAAAATTTATCTCGGCAAGAATGTGTATTACAAAACACAGGTCAAGTACTGATGTAACGGCTATCTTTATCAAAATAAATACAAAACTAATCGATTACAGGAAAAAGTCCCTAAGACAATGTTTCCTAATGTTTCCTAATGTAGTAATTAGGAAACATAAGTATGCAACGAATTCTCTGCAAAGAGAACAGCACTAAATTTGTCTTTTACAGACATAAACCACACAGGAGTTTTCATTCTAAAGTAGAATATTGAAAAACCCTTAAGATCAATGAAAAAACAACTAAAAAAAAGAAAATTCATAGATCCTAGCCTTCAAAGAAATATACAGATCATTTCTATCTTCAGCATTTTAAGATACCATAATATTTAAGTCATTCTAGGGAGAGAAAAATTGATTAGCAACCACTACAGAAAATTCTTTAAAAACCAGCCTAGAAACTCCACTGTAATTATTAATTACAAACTTGATTTTTATGGATTTTTAATTTTTTTACTAAAACTAACCAAAATTAAGCTACTGGCTCAATTAGATAGAGATGAACAACAAGACACCTTTCTGTTTGAGAGTTTAAAGTGTAAAAATCCTCTATTTTCTGGCTTGGTCTGAGAATAAGGTTCCTATGGATTACCCATTTTCAAAGTATTAGAAAGCACTAAAATTACATTTAGTGAGTTTAAACTTGGTGGCAGAGGACACAGACAGAATCAAAGCCATTACAGAAATTTTCACTACTCCAGAATCCCAATTATGGCATCACTTGGCATAGAACTGTATATGGGGGGCGCAGGGGAGGGTTCTGGTCAACAGAAGTCGGACTGAGTCATCCCTCAACCCTGCCTGTAAAAGCTGAATAATCTCAATAAATTACACCTTGTTGGATCTTATTTCTCAACCCTTTAATCATCTTTAAGACTCTCCTCTGAACAACTTGCAACTGTTCTTCATTCTTCTCTGGCTTCTAAGTTTTAAGCTACTTGATCAAATGTCAAAGGAAGCGGTTATTAGTCTTTAGACCAGAAATTAGAATAATTTCAGGAATAGACATACTCTTACAAGTTATGACTTAAATGAAAGTTACATAAATCAAAGCATTTAGCTCTATCACCTCAATGGAGTAGGTTACCATGAGGGAATTCTTTTATAGTGTTTTATTATGTATAGAAAAGAGATTTTACTCAAATACCTTGTTATAAATTTACTTTATCTGAAATGTTGGGAGGAGCAAAACAGAAAGTGATTTCAAATGTTCGTTGGCTATACTTTCAGGAACACCAACTAACCTACAAGTAGGAAAATGCTTATAGCAAAAGTACATAGTTTTATTAGAACACGCATCTATTATTGACATAACCTTTTGATGGAAAGTATACATATTTTTTCATAGGCACCCATACCTATTATTGACATGACCTTTTGAAGGAAGGGGTATGCATTTTTTTACTAACACACATACCTGTGATGACAATTTGACATACATGATATTTTGGTGGAGGATCCTGAACCTCTTCCTCTCAGGCTTACCTGAATAGAAAAAAGGAATCCAGTCATCCTTTCCCTTTCAGTGGGGTGTCACCTAGTCTATTTTTAATATTTTTTTCCATTCCCACTTCCAAATGCCTTTTCAAATACTCCTGGACCGGGCTAGAAGCCTGGCAGAGTTTCCCAAGGCCTGTGAGGGTGCTGGGGTAGAGATGCAGGAACGGAAGAGAGACAGGTGGGTTTAATCCACTCAGTCTGGAGACCAGCTCAGCCCCTCCGGTTCACATCCAGCCTGCGGCTTAATGCACAGATTTAGTTAGATGGTGGCCAGTCACATCACTGGCCTTTCACTGTCCCCAGTAAGGTTAAGCAAAGCATGGACGTGTTAGTATATGTTCACAAAGCCTTTGACACTCCTTCCATCAGAAAGTGGAGTCTGATTCCCAGTGATTTACTTCTAAAAAATAAGATGTGGCAGAGATGACCCTGGACAACTTCAGAGGCTGGATTAGAAAAGGTCATCAGGCTTCCACCTGGCTCTCTCCCTTGGGACATGCACCTTGGACACCCTGAGCAGCTCTATAGTAAGTCCAGCTAAGCTGAAGCTGCCATGATGGAGAGATCACATGGAGAGACCACCAAGAGAAAGAGAGAGGGGCCTAGGAGCCCCAGTTATTTTTGTCTCCAAGTGTTTGAGTTCTCCCAGACCCCAGCTGGCATCAACAGCCGGCCTGTGAACGGGCAGCCTCCAGCCCAGCTTCCAAGCCATCCTGATGGTGCGGACACAAGCCAGTCCGGCTGAGCCCTGCCCAAACATCAGCTTTGTGAGAAAATTAAATATTGATACTGTTTTAAACTACCTATTTGGGGGGTAGTTTGCTACATAGCAATAGACAAGTGGAACACAGACCTTACTTCTATCCGTAGAGAAAACCAGCTTCAAAACCAGCTTCACACAGGGTAAAGGTGGTGGGGGAGGGATGAATTAGGAGACTGGAATTAACATATTCCCACTACTATGTATAAAATAGATAATACACAAGGACCTACTGTAGAACACAGGGAACTCTACTCAAGACTCTGTAATAACCTACACGGGAAAAGAATCTGAAAAAGAATGGTTATATGTATAAACGAACCACTTTGCTGTACACCTGAAACTAACACAATATTGTAAATCAACTATAGTCCAATATAAAATAAAAATTAAATTAAAAATAAAGAAAAGAAAAATGGCTAAATTGGTGGTCTCCAAATTTTTTGACCATCCTCAATAAATGTTTGTTTACTTAGTCATTGATTTAACACACACGACTACACTAGTGCATTATACGTGAATATAAACTTTTCGAAGGATCAGTTAAAAATAGAAATTCTTTTTATGCCAGGCCTCTAAGTTTCAGCCACTTTTTTTTTTAACATCTTTATTTCGAGTATAATTGCTTTACCGTGGCGTGTTAGTTTCTGCTGTATAACAAAGTGAATCAGCTATACATATACTTATATCCCCATATCTCCTCCCTCTTGTGTCTCCCTCCCATCTGCCCTATCCCACCCCTGTAGGTGGTCACAAAGCACCGAGCTGATCTCCCGGTGCTATGCAGCTGTTTCCCACTAGCTATCTGTTTTACATTTGGTAGTGTATATATGTCCATGCCACTCTCTCACTTTGTTACAGCTTACCCTTCCCACTCCCCATGTCCTCAAGTCCATTCTCTACGTCTGCATCTTTATTCCTGTCCCTAGGTTCTTCAGAACCATTTTTTTTTTTGTTAGATTGCATATATACGTGTTAGCATACAGTATTTGTTTTTCTCTTTCTGACTTACTTCACTCTGTATGACAGACTCTAACTCCATCCACCTCACTACAAATAACTCAATTTCGTTTCTTTTTACGGCTGAGTAATATTGCGTTGTATATATGTGCCACATCTTCTTTATCCATTCATCCGATGATGGACACTTAGGTTGCTTCCATGTCCTGGCTATTGTAAATAGAGCTGCAATGAACATTGTGGTACATGGCTCTTTTTGAATTATGGTTTTCTCAGGGTATATGCCCAGTAGTGGAATGGCTGGGTCATATGGTAGTTCTATTTTTAGTTTTTTGAGGAACCTCCATACTGTTCTCCATGGTGGCTGATCAATTTACATTCCCACCAACAGTGCAAGAGGGTTCCCTTTTTTCCACACCCTCTCCAGCATTTATTGTTTGTAGATTTTTTGATGATGGCCATTCTGAACGGTGTGAGGTGATACCTCATTGTAGTTTTGATTTGCAGTTCTCTAATGATTAGTGATGTTGAGCATCCTTTCATGTGTTTGTTGGCAATCTGTATATCTTCTTTGGAGAAATGTCTATTTGGGTCTTCTGCCCATTTTTGGATTGGGTTGTTTGTTTTTCTGCCTGAGCTGCTTGTATATTTTGGAGATTAATCCTTTGTCAGTTGCTTCATTTGCAAATATTTTCTCCCATTCTAAGGATTGTCTTTTCTTCTTGTTTATGTTTTCCTTTGCTGTGCAAAAGCTTTTAAGTTTCATTATGTCCCATTTGTTTATTTTTGTTTTTATTTCCATTTCTCTAGCAGGTGGGTCAAAAAGGATCTTGCTGTGATTTATGTCATGGAGTGTTCTGCCTGTGTTTTCCTCTAAGAGTTTGATAGTGTCTGGCCTTACATTTAGGTCTTTAATCCATTTTGAGTTTATTTTTGTGTATGGTGTTAGGGAATGTTCTAATTTCATTCTTTTACATGGAGCTGTCCAGTTTTCCAAGCACCACTTATTGAAGAGGCTGTCTTTTCTCCATTGTATATTCTTGCCTCCTTTATCAAAAATAAGGTGACCATATGTGCGTGGGTTTATCTCTAGGCTTTCTATCCTGTTCCATTGATCTATATTTCTGTTTTGGGGCCAGTACCATACTGTCTTGATTACTGTAGCTTTGTAGTATAGTTTGAAGTCAGAGAGCCTGATTCCTCCAGCTCCGTTTTTCTTTCTCAAGATTGCTTTGGCTATTCTGGGTCTTTTGTGTTTCCATACAAACTGTGAAATTTAAAATAGAAATTCTAAGATTTTTTTCCTGCTCCAAAAAGGTTATCATGCTCACCCAACTTTGAAAACTCCTGGAGTCAGAATGTGAACTGT